>NW_026558692.1:300000-457771 GCF_026930045.1 Uloborus diversus | reverse complement strand
TTCCGGCCGGGACTCGAACCCAGTACCACGCGCTTGGAACCCAACGGTCTAGCCATTAGGCTATCGGAGCTCTGTCGGTGGAAGTCTTAAATATAATAAAAACAAAAAATGCACCTTGGTAATTATTGATTCAAACACTTTGAAATTTACAGGTCGAATAATTAAACTGACTCAGAATTTTTCTCCCTACATAAATAATCAATATTCGCAAAAGAGAAAAATTTAAAAAAAAAGAAGAAGAAATTTCAAATTAGAAACTAAAAGTATACATTGAAGATTTTCGTTCAGGCTGGGACTCGAACCCAGGGCCACTCGCTTGGAAGCCTAACACTCTAGCCATTAGTCTATGGGAGCTCTGTCGGTGGGAGTTTTAAATATAATAAAAACAAAAAATGCACCTTGGTAATTGTTTATTTAAACACTTTGAAATCTTCGTGTCGAAAAATTAAACTGACTCAGAATTTTCTTCCCTACATAAATAATCAATAATTGCAAAGGAAAGAAATTGAAAAAAAAAGAATTTTCAAATTAGAAAAGAAATATATACATTGAAGATATTCGCTCCGGCTGGGACTCGAACCCAGGCCACTCGCTTGGAAGACCAGCGGTCTAGCCATTAGGCTATCGGAGTTCTGTCGAGCGGAGTCTTACTGCCTGACTGATACTGCCTGACTGACAGACTGACTCACTGACTGACTGATACTGACTGACTGACTCACTGACTGACCGAGACTGACTGACTAACTGCCTGACTGACTGAGACTGGACTGACTGACTGACTGACTGACTGACTGACTAACTGACTGACTGAGACTGACTGACTGACTGCTTGACTCTCTGACTGGCTATTTCACTGACTGACTGAATGACTAAATGACTGACTGACACTGACTGACTGACTGCTTGACTACCTGACTGACTGCTTGACTGACTAACTGACTGGACAGGACTGACCGACTGACTGACTGACAGACTGACTGAATAAGGATGACTGACAGACTGACTGAATAAGGCTGACTGACTGACTGACTGACAGACTGACTGAATAAGGCGGACCGACTGACTGACTGCCTGACTGACTGACTGACTGAATGACTGACTGACTGACTGACCGAGACTGACTGACTGACTGACTGAGACTGGACTGGACTGACTGACTGACTGACTGACTGAGACTGACTGACTGCTTTAGTGACTAACTGACTGCACAGGACTGACCGACTGACTGACTGACTGACTGCCTGACTGACTGACTGACTGAATGACTGACTGACTGAGACTAAATGACTGACTGCTTGACTGACTGGCTGAAGGACTAACTGACTGACTGAGTGACTGACTGAATGGACTGACTGACTGAGACTGAATGACTGAGTGCTTGACTGATTGACTGTCAGACTGACTGACTGACTTCGCAAAAGGGAAAAATAAAAAAAAAAGAATTATAAAATTAGAAAAAAATATTTGCATTTAAGATTTCCTTTCCGGCTGGGATTTGAACCCAGGGCGACACTCATGGAAGCCCAACGCCCTCGCCAATATACTATCGGATCTCTGTTGATCGGTGTCTTAATTATAATAAAAACAAAAAATGCACCTTAGTAATTATTGATCTAAAATCTTTGAAATCTAAAGGTCGAATGATTAAACTGACTCATAATTTTCTTCCGTACATAAATAATCCATATTTGCAAAAGAAAGAAATTGAAAAAAAAAAGAATCTTCAAATTAGAAGAGAAATATATACATGGAAGATTTTCGTTCCGGCCGGGACTCGAACCCAGTACCACGCGCTTGGAACCCAACGGTCTAGCCATTAGGCTATCGGAGCTCTGTCGGTGAAAGTCTTAAATATAATAAAAACAAAAAATGCACCTTGGTAATTATTGATTCAAACACTTTGAAATTTACAGGTCGAATAATTAAACTGACTCAGAATTTTTCTCCCTACATAAATAATCAATATTCGCAAAAGAGAAAAATTAAAAAAAAAGAAGAAGACATTTCAAATTAGAAACTAAAAGTATACATTGAAGATTTTCGTTCAGGCTGGGACTCGAACCCAGGGCCACTCGCTTGGAAGCCTAACACTCTAGCCATTAGTCTATGGGAGCTCTGTCGGTGGGAGTTTTAAATATAATAAAAACAAAAAATGCACCTTGGTAATTGTTTATTTAAACACTTTGAAATCTTCGTGTCGAAAAATTAAACTGACTCAGAATTTTCTTCCCTACATAAATAATCAATAATTGCAAAGGAAAGAAATTGAAAAAAAAAAAGAATTTTCAAATTAGAAAAGAAATATATACATTGAAGATATTCGCTCCGGCTGGGACTCGAACCCAGGCCACTCGCTTGGAAGACCAGCGGTCTAGCCATTAGGCTATCGGAGTTCTGTCGAGCGGAGTCTTACTGCCTGACTGATACTGCCTGACTGACAGACTGACTCACTGACTGACTGATACTGACTGACTGACTCACTGACTGACCGAGACTGACTGACTAACTGCCTGACTGACTGAGACTGGACTGACTGACTGACTGACTGACTGACTGACTACTGACTGAGACTGACTGACTGACTGCTTGACTCTCTGACTGGCTATTTCACTGACTGACTGAATGACTAAATGACTGACTGACACTGACTGACTGACTGCTTGACTACCTGACTGACTGCTTGACTGACTAACTGACTGGACAGGACTGACCGACTGACTGACTGACAGACTGACTGAATAAGGATGACTGACAGACTGACTGAATAAGGCTGACTGACTGACTGACTGACAGACTGACTGAATAAGGCTGACCGACTGACTGACTGCCTGACTGACTGACTGACTGAATGACTGACTGACTGACTGACCGAGACTGACTGACTGACTGACTGAGACTGGACTGGACTGACTGACTGACTGACTGACTGAGACTGACTGACTGCTTTAGTGACTAACTGACTGCACAGGACTGACCGACTGACTGACTGACTGACTGCCTGACTGACTGACTGACTGAATGACTGACTGACTGAGACTAAATGACTGACTGCTTGACTGACTGGCTGAAGGACTAACTGACTGACTGAGTGACTGACTGACTGGACTGACTGACTGAGACTGAATGACTGAGTGCTTGACTGATTGACTGTCAGACTGACTGACTGACTTCGCAAAAGGGAAAAATAAAAAAAAAAAATTATAAAATTAGAAAAAAATATTTGCATTTAAGATTTCCTTTCCGGCTGGGATTTGAACCCAGGGCGACACTCATGGAAGCCCAACGCTCTCGCCAATATACTATCGGATCTCTGTTGATCGGTGTCTTAATTATAATAAAAACAAAAAATGCACCTTAGTAATTATTGATCTAAAATCTTTGAAATCTAAAGGTCGAATGATTAAACTGACTCAGAATTTTCTTCCGTACATAAATAATCCATATTTGCAAAAGAAAGAAATTGAAAAAAAAAAGAATCTTCAAATTAGAAGAGAAATATATACATGGAAGATTTTCGTTCCGGCCGGGACTCGAACCCAGTACCACGCGCTTGGAACCCAACGGTCTAGCCATTAGGCTATCGGAGCTCTGTCGATGAAAGTCTTAAATATAATAAAAACAAAAAATGCACCTTGGTAATTATTGATTCAAACACTTTGAAATTTACAGGTCGAATAATTAAACTGACTCAGAATTTTTCTCCCTACATAAATAATCAATATTCGCAAAAGAGAAAAATTAAAAAAAAAAGAAGAAGAAATTTCAAATTAGAAACTAAAAGTATACATTGAAGATTTTCGTTCAGGCTGGGACTCGAACCCAGGGCCACTCGCTTGGAAGCCTAACACTCTAGCCATTAGTCTATGGGAGCTCTGTCGGTGGGAGTTTTAAATATAATAAAAACAAAAAATGCACCTTGGTAATTGTTTATTTAAACACTTTGAAATCTTCGTGTCGAAAAATTAAACTGACTCAGAATTTTCTTCCCTACATAAATAATCAATAATTGCAAAGGAAAGAAATTGAAAAAAAAAGAATTTTCAAATTAGAAAAGAAATATATACATTGAAGATATTCGCTCCGGCTGGGACTCGAACCCAGGCCACTCGCTTGGAAGACCAGCGGTCTAGCCATTAGGCTATCGGAGTTCTGTCGAGCGGAGTCTTACTGCCTGACTGATACTGCCTGACTGACAGACTGACTCACTGACTGACTGATACTGACTGACTGACTGACTGACTGACCGAGACTGACTGACTAACTGCCTGACTGACTGAGACTGGACTGACTGACTGACTGACTGACTGACTGACTAACTGACTGACTGAGACTGACTGACTGACTGCTTGACTCTCTGACTGGCTATTTCACTGACTGACTGAATGACTAAATGACTGACTGACACTGACTGACTGACTGCTTGACTACCTGACTGACTGCTTGACTGACTAACTGACTGGACAGGACTGACCGACTGACTGACTGACAGACTGACTGAATAAGGATGACTGACAGACTGACTGAATAAGGCTGACTGACTGACTGACTGACAGACTGACTGAATAAGGCTGACCGACTGACTGACTGCCTGACTGACTGACTGACTGAATGACTGACTGACTGACTGACCGAGACTGACTGACTGACTGACTGAGACTGGACTGGACTGACTGACTGACTGACTGACTGAGACTGACTGACTGCTTTAGTGACTAACTGACTGCACAGGACTGACCGACTGACTGACTGACTGACTGCCTGACTGACTGACTGACTGAATGACTGACTGACTGAGACTAAATGACTGACTGCTTGACTGACTGGCTGAAGGACTAACTGACTGACTGAGTGACTGACTGACTGGACTGACTGACTGAGACTGAATGACTGAGTGCTTGACTGATTGACTGTCAGACTGACTGACTGACTTCGCAAAAGGGAAAAATAAAAAAAAAAGAATTATAAAATTAGAAAAAAATATTTGCATTTAAGATTTCCTTTCCGGCTGGGATTTGAACCCAGGGCGACACTCATGGAAGCCCAACGCTCTCGCCAATATACTATCGGATCTCTGTTGATCGGTGTCTTAATTATAATAAAAACAAAAAATGCACCTTAGTAATTATTGATCTAAAATCTTTGAAATCTAAAGGTCGAATGATTAAACTGACTCATAATTTTCTTCCGTACATAAATAATCCATATTTGCAAAAGAAAGAAATTGAAAAAAAAAAAGAATCTTCAAATTAGAAGAGAAATATATACATGGAAGATTTTCGTTCCGGCCGGGACTCGAACCCAGTACCACGCGCTTGGAACCCAACGGTCTAGCCATTAGGCTATCGGAGCTCTGTCGATGAAAGTCTTAAATATAATAAAAACAAAAAATGCACCTTGGTAATTATTGATTCAAACACTTTGAAATTTACAGGTCGAATAATTAAACTGACTCAGAATTTTTCTCCCTACATAAATAATCAATATTCGCAAAAGAGAAAAATTAAAAAAAAAAGAAGAAGACATTTCAAATTAGAAACTAAAAGTATACATTGAAGATTTTCGTTCAGGCTGGGACTCGAACCCAGGGCCACTCGCTTGGAAGCCTAACACTCTAGCCATTAGTCTATGGGAGCTCTGTCGGTGGGAGTTTTAAATATAATAAAAACAAAAAATGCACCTTGGTAATTGTTTATTTAAACACTTTGAAATCTTCGTGTCGAAAAATTAAACTGACTCAGAATTTTCTTCCCTACATAAATAATCAATAATTGCAAAGGAAAGAAATTGAAAAAAAAAAGAATTTTCAAATTAGAAAAGAAATATATACATTGAAGATATTCGCTCCGGCTGGGACTCGAACCCAGGCCACTCGCTTGGAAGACCAGCGGTCTAGCCATTAGGCTATCGGAGTTCTGTCGAGCGGAGTCTTACTGCCTGACTGATACTGCCTGACTGACAGACTGACTCACTGACTGACTGATACTGACTGACTGATACTGACTGACACTGACTGACCGAGACTGACTGACTAACTGCCTGACTGACTGAGACTGGACTGACTGACTGACTGACTGACTGACTGACTAACTGACTGACTGAGACTGACTGACTGACTGCTTGACTCTCTGACTGGCTATTTCACTGACTGACTGAATGACTAAATGACTGACTGACACTGACTGACTGACTGCTTGACTACCTGACTGACTGCTTGACTGACTAACTGACTGGACAGGACTGACCGACTGACTGACTGACAGACTGACTGAATAAGGATGACTGACAGACTGACTGAATAAGGCTGACTGACTGACTGACTGACAGACTGACTGAATAAGGCGGACCGACTGACTGACTGCCTGACTGACTGACTGACTGAATGACTGACTGACTGACTGACCGAGACTGACTGACTGACTGACTGAGACTGGACTGGACTGACTGACTGACTGACTGACTGAGACTGACTGACTGCTTTAGTGACTAACTGACTGCACAGGACTGACCGACTGACTGACTGACTGACTGCCTGACTGACTGACTGACTGAATGACTGACTGACTGAGACTAAATGACTGACTGCTTGACTGACTGGCTGAAGGACTAACTGACTGACTGAGTGACTGACTGAATGGACTGACTGACTGAGACTGAATGACTGAGTGCTTGACTGATTGACTGTCAGACTGACTGACTGACTTCGCAAAAGGGAAAAATAAAAAAAAAAGAATTATAAAATTAGAAAAAAATATTTGCATTTAAGATTTCCTTTCCGGCTGGGATTTGAACCCAGGGCGACACTCATGGAAGCCCAACGCCCTCGCCAATATACTATCGGATCTCTGTTGATCGGTGTCTTAATTATAATAAAAACAAAAAATGCACCTTAGTAATTATTGATCTAAAATCTTTGAAATCTAAAGGTCGAATGATTAAACTGACTCATAATTTTCTTCCGTACATAAATAATCCATATTTGCAAAAGAAAGAAATTGAAAAAAAAAAGAATCTTCAAATTAGAAGAGAAATATATACATGGAAGATTTTCGTTCCGGCCGGGACTCGAACCCAGTACCACGCGCTTGGAACCCAACGGTCTAGCCATTAGGCTATCGGAGCTCTGTCGGTGAAAGTCTTAAATATAATAAAAACAAAAAATGCACCTTGGTAATTATTGATTCAAACACTTTGAAATTTACAGGTCGAATAATTAAACTGACTCAGAATTTTTCTCCCTACATAAATAATCAATATTCGCAAAAGAGAAAAATTAAAAAAAAAGAAGAAGACATTTCAAATTAGAAACTAAAAGTATACATTGAAGATTTTCGTTCAGGCTGGGACTCGAACCCAGGGCCACTCGCTTGGAAGCCTAACACTCTAGCCATTAGTCTATGGGAGCTCTGTCGGTGGGAGTTTTAAATATAATAAAAACAAAAAATGCACCTTGGTAATTGTTTATTTAAACACTTTGAAATCTTCGTGTCGAAAAATTAAACTGACTCAGAATTTTCTTCCCTACATAAATAATCAATAATTGCAAAGGAAAGAAATTGAAAAAAAAAAGAATTTTCAAATTAGAAAAGAAATATATACATTGAAGATATTCGCTCCGGCTGGGACTCGAACCCAGGCCACTCGCTTGGAAGACCAGCGGTCTAGCCATTAGGCTATCGGAGTTCTGTCGAGCGGAGTCTTACTGCCTGACTGATACTGCCTGACTGACAGACTGACTCACTGACTGACTGATACTGACTGACTGACTCACTGACTGACCGAGACTGACTGACTAACTGCCTGACTGACTGAGACTGGACTGACTGACTGACTGACTGACTGACTGACTAACTGACTGACTGAGACTGACTGACTGACTGCTTGACTCTCTGACTGGCTATTTCACTGACTGACTGAATGACTAAATGACTGACTGACACTGACTGACTGACTGCTTGACTACCTGACTGACTGCTTGACTGACTAACTGACTGGACAGGACTGACCGACTGACTGACTGACAGACTGACTGAATAAGGATGACTGACAGACTGACTGAATAAGGCTGACTGACTGACTGACTGACAGACTGACTGAATAAGGCGGACCGACTGACTGACTGCCTGACTGACTGACTGACTGAATGACTGACTGACTGACTGACCGAGACTGACTGACTGACTGACTGAGACTGGACTGGACTGACTGACTGACTGACTGACTGAGACTGACTGACTGCTTTAGTGACTAACTGACTGCACAGGACTGACCGACTGACTGACTGACTGCCTGACTGACTGACTGACTGAATGACTGACTGACTGAGACTAAATGACTGACTGCTTGACTGACTGGCTGAAGGACTAACTGACTGACTGAGTGACTGACTGAATGGACTGACTGACTGAGACTGAATGACTGAGTGCTTGACTGATTGACTGTCAGACTGACTGACTGACTTCGCAAAAGGGAAAAATAAAAAAAAAAGAATTATAAAATTAGAAAAAAATATTTGCATTTACGATTTCCTTTCCGGCTGTGATTTGAACCCAGGGCAACACTCATGGAAGCCAAACGCTCTCGCCAATATACTATCGGATCTCTGTTGATCGGTGTCTTAATTATAATAAAAACAAAAAATGCACCTTAGTAATTATTGATCTAAAATCTTTGAAATCTAAAGGTCGAATGATTAAACTGACTCAGAATTTTCTTCCGTACATAAATAATCCATATTTGTAAAAGAAAGAAATTGAAAAAAAAAAGAATCTTCAAATTAGAAGAGAAATATATACATGGAAGATTTTCGTTCCGGCCGGGACTCGAACCCAGTACCACGCGCTTGGAACCCAACGGTCTAGCCATTAGGCTATCGGAGCTCTGTCGATGGAAGTCTTAAATATAATAAAAACTAAAAAATGCACCTTGGTAATTATTGATTCAAACACTTTGAAATTTACAGGTCGAATAATTAAACTGACTCAGAATTTTTCTCCCTACATAAATAATCAATATTCGCAAAAGAGAAAAATTAAAAAAAAAAGAAGAAGAAATTTCAAATTAGAAACTAAAAGTATACATTGAAGATTTTCGTTCAGGCTGGGACTCGAACCCAGGGGCCACTCGCTTGGAAGCCTAACACTCTAGCCATTAGTCTATGGGAGCTCTGTCGGTGGGAGTTTTAAATATAATAAAAACAAAAAATGCACCATGGTAATTGTTTATTTAAACACTTTGAAATCTTCGTGTCGAAAAATTAAACTGACTCAGAATTTTCTTCCCTACATAAATAATCAATAATTGCAAAGGAAAGAAATTGAAAAAAAAAAGAATTTTCAAATTAGAAAAGAAATATATACATTAAAGATATTCGCTCCGGCTGGGACTCGAACCCAGGCCACTCGCTTGGAAGACCAGCGGTCTAGCCATTAGGCTATCGGAGTTCTGCCGAGCGGAGTCTTACTGCCTGACTGATACTGCCTGACTGACAGACTGACTCACTGACTGACTGATACTGACTGACTGACTCACTGACTGACCGAGACTGACTGACTAACTGCCTGACTGACTGAGACTGGACTGACTCACTGACTGACCGAGACTGACAGACTAACTGCCTGACTGACTGAGACTGGACTGACTGACTGACTGACTGACTGACTGACTAACTGACTGACTGAGACTGACTGACTGACTGCTTGACTCTCTGACTGGCTATTTCACTGACTGAATGAATGACTAAATGACTGACTGACACTGACTGACTGACTGCTTGACTACCTGACTGACTGCTTGACTGACTAACTGACTGGACAGGACTGACCGACTGACTGACTGACAGACTGACTCACTGACTGACTGATACTGACTGATTGACTCACTGACTGACCGAGACTGACTGACTAACTGCCTGACTGACTGAGACTGGACTGACTGACTGACTGACTGACTGACTGACTAACTGACTGACTGACACTGACTGACTGACTGCTTGACTCTCTGACTGGCTATTTCACTGACTGACTGAATGACTAAATGACTGACTGACACTGACTGACTGACTGCTTGACTACCTGACTGACTGCTTGACTGACTAACTGACTGGACAGGACTGACCGACTGACTGACTGACAGACTGACTGAATAAGGATGACTGACAGACTGACTGAATAAGGCTGACTGACTGACTGACTGACAGACTGACTGAATAAGGCGGACCGACTGACTGACTGCCTGACTGACTGACTGACTGAATGACTGACTGACTGACTGACCGAGACTGACTGACTGACTGACTGAGACTGGACTGGACTGACTGACTGACTGACTGACTGAGACTGACTGACTGCTTTAGTGACTAACTGACTGCACAGGACTGACCGACTGACTGACTGACTGACTGCCTGACTGACTGACTGACTGAATGACTGACTGACTGAGACTAAATGACTGACTGCTTGACAGACTGGCTGAAGGACTAACTGACTGACTGAGTGACTGACTGAATGGACTGACTGACTGAGACTGAATGACTGAGTGCTTGACTGATTGACTGTCAGACTGACTGACTGACTTCGCAAAAGGGAAAAATAAAAAAAAATGAATTATAAAATTAGAAAAAAATATTTGCATTTAAGATTTCCTTTCCGGCTGGTATTTGAACCCAGGGCGACACTCATGGAAGCCCAACGCTCTCGCCAATATACTATCGGATCTCTGTTGATCGGTGTCTTAATTATAATAAAAACAAAAAATGCACCTTAGTAATTATTGATCTAAAATCTTTGAAATCTAAAGGTCGAATGATTAAACTGACTCAGAATTTTCTTCCGTACATAAATAATCCATATTTGCAAAAGAAAGAAATTGAAAAAAAAAGAATCTTCAAATTAGAAGAGAAATATATACATGGAAGATTTTCGTTTCGGCCGGGACTCGAACCCAGTACCACGCGCTTGGAACCCAACGGTCTAGCCATTAGGCTATCGGAGCTCTGTCGATGGAAGTCTTAAATATAATAAAAACTAAAAATGCACCTTGGTAATTATTGATTCAAACACTTTGAAATTTACAGGTCGAATAATTAAACTGACTCAGAATTTTTCTCCCTACATAAATAATCAATATTCGCAAAAGAGAAAAATTAGAAAAAAAGAAGAAGTAATTTCAAATTAGAAACTAAAAGTATACATTGAAGATCTTCGTTCAGGCTGGGACTCGAACCCAGGGCCACTCGCTTGGAAGCCTAACACTCTAGCCATTAGTCTATGGGAGCTCTGTCGGTGGGAGTTTTAAATATAATAAAAACAAAAAATGCACCTTGGTAATTGTTTATTTAAACACTTTGAAATCTTCGTTTTGAAAAATTAAACTGACTCAGAATTTTCTTCCCTACATAAATAATCAATAATTGCAAAGGAAAGAAATTGGAAAAAAAAAGAATTTTCAAATTAGAAAAGAAATATATACATTGAAGATATTCGCTCCGGCTGGGACTCGAACCCAGGCCACTCGCTTGGAAGACCAGCGGTCTAGCCATTAGGCTATCGGAGTTCTGTCGAGCGGAGTCTTACTGCCTGACTGATACTGCCTGACTGACAGACTGACTCACTGACTGACTGATACTGACTGACTGACTCACTGACTGACCGAGACTGACTGACTAACTGCCTGACTGACTGAGACTGGACTGACTGACTGACTGACTGACTGACTGACTAACTGACTGACTGAGACTGACTGACTGACTGCTTGACTCTCTGACTGGCTATTTCACTGACTGACTGAATGACTAAATGACTGACTGACACTGACTGACTGACTGCTTGACTACCTGACTGACTGCTTGACTGACTAACTGACTGGACAGGACTGACCGACTGACTGACTGACAGACTGACTGAATAAGGATGACTGACAGACTGACTGACTGACAGACTGACTGAATAAGGCTGACCGACTGACTGACTGCCTGACTGACAGACTGACTGAATGACTGACTGACTGACTGACCGAGACTGACTGACTGACTGACTGAGACTGGACTGGACTGACTGACTGACTGACTGACTGAGACTGACTGACTGCTTTAGTGACTAACTGACTGCACAGGACTGACCGACTGACTGACTGACTGACTGCCTGACTGACTGACTGACTGAATGACTGACTGGCTGAGACTAAATGACTGACTGCTTGACTGACTGGCTGAAGGACTAACTGACTGACTGAGTGACTGAGTGACTGGACTGACTGACTGAGACTGAATGACTGAGTGCTTGACTGATTGACTGTCAGACTGACTGACTGACTTCGCAAAAGGGAAAAATAAAAAAAAAAGAATTATAAAATTAGAAAAAAATATTTGCATTTAAGATTTCCATTCCGGCTGGGATTTGAACCCAGGGCGACACTCATGGAAGCCCAACGCTCTCGCCAATATACTATCGGATCTCTGTTGATCGGTGTCTTAATTATAATAAAAACAAAAAATGCACCTTAGTAATTATTGATCTAAAATCTTTGAAATCTAAAGGTCGAATGATTAAACTGACTCAGAATTTTCTTCCGTACATAAATAATCCATATTTGCAAAAGAAAGAAATTGAAAAAAAAAAGAATCTTCAAATTAGAAGAGAAATATATACATGGAAGATTTTCGTTCCGGCCGGGACTCGAACCCAGTACCACGCGCTAGGAACCCAACGGTCTAGCCATTAAGCTATCGGAGCTCTGTCGATGGAAGTCTTAAATATAATAAAAACAAAAAATGCACCTTGGTAATTATTGATTCAAACACTTTGAAATTTACAGGTCGAATAATTAAACTGACTCAGAATTTTTCTCCCTACATAAATAATCAATATTCGCAAAAGAGAAAAATTAAAAAAAAAAGAAGAAGAAATTTCAAATTAGAAACTAAAAGTATACATTGAAGATTTTCGTCCAGGCTGGGACTCGAACCCAGGGCCACTCGCTTGGAAGCCTAACACTCTAGCCATTAGTCTATGGGTGCTCTGTCGGTGGGAGTTTTAAATATAATAAAAACAAAAAATGCACCTTGGTAATTGTTTATTTAAACACTTTGAAATCTTCGTGTCGAAAAATTAAACTGACTCAGAATTTTCTTCCCTACATAAATAATCAATAATTGCAAAGGAAAGAAATTGAAAAAAAAAGAATTTTCAAATTAGAAAAGAAATATATACATTGAAGATATTCGCTCCGGCTGGGACTCGAACCCAAGCCACTCGCTTGGAAGACCAGCGGTCTAGCCATTAGGCTATCGGAGTTCTGTCGAGCGGAGTCTTACTGCCTGACTGATATTGCCTGACTGACAGACTGACTCAATGACTGACTGACTGAGACTGGACTGACTCACTGACTGACCGACACTGACTGACTAACTGCCTGACTGACTGAGACTGGACTGACTGACTGACTGACTGACTGACTGACTAACTGACTGACTGAGACTGACTGACTGACTGCTTGACTCTCTGACTGGCTATTTCACTGACTGACTGAATGACTAAATGACTGACTGACACTGACTGACTGACTGCTTGACTACCTGACTGACTGCTTGACTGACTAACTGACTGGACAGGACTGACCGACTGACTGACTGACAGACTGACTGAATAAGGCTGACCGACTGACTGACTGCCTGACTGACTGACTGACTGAATGACTGACTGACTGACTGACCGAGACTGACTGACTGACTGACTGAGACTGGACTGGACTGACTGACTGACTGACTGACTGAGACTGACTGACTGCTTTAGTGACTAACTGACTGCACAGGACTGACCGACTGACTGACTGACTGACTGCCTGACTGACTGACTGACTGAATGACTGACTGACTGAGACTAGATGACTGACTGCTTGACTGACTGGCTGAAGTACTAATTGAGTGACTGACTGACTGGACTGACTGACTGAGACTAAATGAATGAGTGCTTGACTGATTGACTGTCAGACTGACTGACTGACTTCGCAAAAGGGAAAAATAAAAAAAAAAGAGTTATAAAATTAGAAAAAAATATTTGCATTTAAGATTTCCTTTCCGGCTGGGATTTGAACCCAGGGCGACACTCATGGAAGCCCAACGCTCTCGCCAATATACTATCGGATCTCTGTTGATCGGTGTCTTAATTATAATAAAAACAAAAAATGCACCTTAGTAATTATTGATCTAAAATCTTTGAAATCTAAAGGTCGAATGATTAAACTGACTCAGAATTTTCTTCCGTACATAAATAATCCATATTTGCAAAAGAAAGAAATTGAAAAAAAAAAGAATCTTCAAATTAGAAGAGAAATATATACATGGAAGATTTTCGTTCCGGCCGGGACTCGAACCCAGTACCACGCGCTTGGAACCCAACGGTCTAGCCATTAGGCTATCGGAGCTCTGCCGATGGAAGTCTTAAATATAATAAAAACTAAAAATGCACCTTGGTAATTATTGATTCAAACACTTTGAAATTTACAGGTCGAATAATTAAACTGACTCAGAATTTTTCTCCCTACATAAATAATCAATAATAATTTCAAAGGAAAGAAATTGAAAAAAAAAAGAATTTTCAAATTAGAAAAGAAATATATACATTGAAAATATTCGCTCCGGCTGGGACTCGAACCCAGGCCACTCGCTTGGAAGACTAGCGGTCTAGCCATTAGGCTATCGGAGTTCTGTCGCGCGGAGTCTTACTGCCTGACTGATACTGCCTGACTGACAGACTGACTCACTGACTGACTGACTGAGACTGGACTGACTCACTGACTGACCGAGACTGACTGACTAACTGCCTGACTGACTGAGACTGGACTGACTGACTGACTGACTGACTAACTGACTGACTGAGACTGACTGACTGACTGCTTGACTCTCTGACTGGCTATTTCACTGACTGACTGAATGACTAAATGACTGACTGACACTGACTGACTGACTGCTTGACTACCTGACTGACTGCTTGACTGACTAACTGACTGGACAGGACTGACCGACTGACTGACTGACAGACTGACTGAATAAGGATGACTGACAGACTGACTGAATAAGGCTGACTGACTGACTGACTGACAGACTGACTGAATAAGGCTGACCGACTGACTGACTGCCTGACTGACTGACTGACTTAATGACTGACTGACTGACTGACCGAGACTGACTGACTGACTGACTGAGACTGGACTGGACTGACTGACTGACTGACTGACTGAGACTGACTGACTGCTTTAGTGACTAACTGACTGCACAGGACTGACCGACTGACTGACTGACTGCCTGACTGACTGACTGACTGAATGACTGACTGACTGAGACTAAATGACTGACTGCTTGACTGACTGGCTGAAGGACTAACTGACTGACTGAGTGACTGACTGACTGGACTGACTGACTGAGACTGAATGACTGAGTGCTTGACTGATTGACTGTCAGACTGACTGACTGACTTCGCAAAAGGGAAAAATAAAAAAAAAAGAATTATAAAATTAGAAAAAAATATTTGCATTTACGATTTCCTTTCCGGCTGTGATTTGAACCCAGGGCAACACTCATGGAAGCCAAACGCTCTCGCCAATATACTATCGGATCTCTGTTGATCGGTGTCTTAATTATAATAAAAACAAAAAATGCACCTTAGTAATTATTGATCTAAAATCTTTGAAATCTAAAGGTCGAATGATTAAACTGACTCAGAATTTTCTTCCGTACATAAATAATCCATATTTGCAAAAGAAAGAAATTGAAAAAAAAAAGAATCTTCAAATTAGAAGAGAAATATATTCATGGAAGATTTTCGTTCCGGCCGGGATTCGAACCCAGTACCACGCGCTTGGAACCCAACGGTCTAGCCATTAGGCTATCGGAACTCTGTCGATGGAAGTCTTAAATATAATAAAAACTAAAAATGCACCTTGGTAATTATTGATTCAAACACTTTGAAATTTACAGGTCGAATAATTAAACTGACTCAGAATTTTTCTCCCTACATAAATAATCAATATTCGCAAAAGAGAAAAATTAAAAAAAAAAAAGAAGAAGAAATTTCAAATTAGAAACTAAAAGTATACATTGAAGATTTTCGTTCAGGCTGGGACTCGAACCCAGGGGCCACTCGCTTGGAAGCCTAACACTCTAGCCATTAGTCTATGGGAGCTCTGTCGGTGGGAGTTTTAAATATAATAAAAACAAAAAATGCACCATGGTAATTGTTTATTTAAACACTTTGAAATCTTCGTGTCGAAAAATTAAACTGACTCAGAATTTTCTTCCCTACATAAATAATCAATAATTGCAAAGGAAAGAAATTGAAAAAAAAAAGAATTTTCAAATTAGAAAAGAAATATATACATTGAAGATATTCGCTCCGGCTGGGACTCGAACCCAGGCCACTCGCTTGGAAGACCAGCGGTCTAGCCATTAGGCTATCGGAGTTCTGCCGAGCGGAGTCTTACTGCCTGACTGATACTGCCTGACTGACAGACTGACTCACTGACTGACTGATACTGACTGACTGACTCACTGACTGACCGAGACTGACTGACTAACTGCCTGACTGACTGAGACTGGACTGACTGACTGACTGACTGACTGACTGACTAACTGACTGACTGAGACTGACTGACTGACTGCTTGACTCTCTGACTGGCTATTTCACTGACTGACTGAATGACTAAATGACTGACTGACACTGACTGACTGACTGCTTGACTACCTGACTGACTGCTCGACTGACTAACTGACTGGACAGGACTGACCGACTGACTGACTGACAGACTGACTGAATAAGGATGACTGACAGACTGACTGAATAAGGCTGACTGACTGACTGACTGACAGACTGACTGAATAAGGCTGACCGACTGACTGACTGCCTGACTGACTGACTGACTGACTGAATGACTGACTGACTGACTGACCGAGACTGACTGACTGACTGACTGAGACTGGACTGGACTGACTGACTGACTGAGACTGACTGACTGCTTTAGTGACTAACTGACTGCACAGGAATGACCGACTGACTGACTGACTGACTGCCTGACTGACTGACTGACTGAATGACTGACTGACTGAGACTAAATGACTGACTGCTTGACTGACTGGCTGATGGACTAACTGACTGACTGAGTGACTGACTGACTGGACTGACTGACTGAGACTGAATGACTGAGTGCTTGACTGATTGACTGTCAGACTGACTGACTGACTTCGCAAAAGGGAAAAAAAAAAAAGAATTATAAAATTAGAAAAAAATATTTGCATTTAAGATTTCCTTTCCGGCCGGGACTCGAACCCAGTACCACGCGCTTGGAACCCAACGGTCTAGCCATTAGGCTATCGGAGCTCTGTCGATGGAAGTCTTAAATATAATAAAAACAAAAAATGCACCTTGGTAATTATTGATTCAAACACTTTGAAATTTACAGGTCGAATAATTAAACTGACTCAGAATTTTTCTCCCTACATAAATAATCAATATTCGCAAAAGAGAAAAATTAAAAAAAAAAGAAGAAGAAATTTCAAATTATAAACTAAAAGTATACATTGAAGATTTTCGTTCAGGCTGGGACTCGAACCCAGGGCCACTCGCTCGGAAGCCTAACACTCTAGCCATTAGTCTATGGGAGCTCTGTCGGTGGGAGTTTTAAATATAATAAAAACAAAAAATGCACCTTGGTAATTGTTTATTTAAACACTTTGAAATCTTCGTGTCGAAAAATTAAACTGACTCAGAATTTTCTTCCCTACATAAATAATCAATAATTGCAAAGGAAAGAAATTGAAAAAAAAAAGAATTTTCAAATTAGAAAAGAAATACATACATTGAAGATATTCGCTCCGGCTGGGACTCGAACCCAGGCCACTCGCTTGGAAGACCAGCGGTCTAGCCATTAGGCTATCGGAGTTCTGTCGAGCGGAGTCTTACTGCCTGACTGATACTGCCTGACTGACAGACTGACTCACTGACTGACTGATACTGACTGACTGACTCACTGACTGACCGAGACTGACTGACTAACTGCCTGACTGACTGAGGCTGGACTGACTGACTGACTGACTGACTAACTGACTGACTGAGACTGACTGACTGACTGCTTGACTCTCTGACTGGATATTTCACTGACTGACTGAATGACTAAATGACTGACTGACACTGACTGACTGACTGCTTGACTACCTGACTGACTGCTTGACTGACTAACTGACTGGACAGGACTGACCGACTGACTGACTGACAGACTGACTGAATAAGGATGACTGACAGACTGACTGAATAAGGCTGACTGACTGACTGACTGACAGACTGACTGAATAAGGCTGACCGACTGACTGACTGCCTGACTGACTGACTGACTGAATGACTGACTGACTGACTGACCGAGACTGACTGACTGACTGACTGAGACTGGACTGGACTGACTGACTGACTGACTGACTGAGACTGACTGACTGCTTTAGTGACTAACTGACTGCACAGGACTGACCGACTGACTGACTGACTGACTGCCTGACTGACTGACTGACTGAATGACTGACTGACTGAGACTAAATGACTGACTGCTTGACTGACTGGCTGAAGGACTAACTGACTGACTGAGTGACTGACTGACTGGACTGACGGACTGAGACTGAATGACTGAGTGCTTGACTGATTGACTGTCAGACTGACTGACTGACTTCGCAAAAGGGAAAAATAAAAAAAAAAGAATTATAAAATTAGAAAAAATATTTGCATTTAAGATTTCCTTTCCGGCTGGGATTTGAACCCAGGGCGACACTCATGGAAGCATAACGCTCTCGCCAATATACTATCGGATCTCTGTTGATCGGTGTCTTAATTATAATAAAAACAAAAAATGCACCTTAATAACTATTGATCTAAAATCTTTGAAATCTAAAGGTCGAATGATTAATTTGACTCAGAATTTTCTTCCGTACAATAACAATCCATATTTGCAAAAGAAAGAAATTGAAAAAAAAAGAATCTTCAAATTAAAAGAGAAATATATACAGGGAAGATTTTCGTTCCGGCCGGGACTCGAACCCAGTACCACGCGCTTGGAACCCAACGGTCTAGCCATTAGGCTATCGGAGCTCTGTCGATGGAAGTCTTAAATATAATAAAAACAAAAAATGCACCTTGGTAATTATTGATTCAAACACTTTGAAATTTACAGGTCGAATAATTAAACTGACTCAGAATTTTTCTCCCTACATAAATAATCAATATTCGCAAAAGAGAAAAATTAAAAAAAAAAGTAGAAGAAATTTCAAATTAGAAACTAAAAGCATACATTGAAGATTTTCGTTCTGGCTGAGACTCGAACCCAGGGCCACTCGCTTGGAAGCCTAACACTCTAGCCATTAGTCTATGGGAGCTCTGTCGGTGGGAGTTTTAAAAATAATAAAAACAAAAAATGCACCTTGGTAATTGTTTATTTAAACACTTTGAAATCTTCGTGTCGAAAAATTAAACTGACTCAGAATTTTCTTCCCTACATAAATAATCAATAATTGCAAAGGAAAGAAATTGAAAAAAAAAGAATTTTCAAATTAGAAAAGAAATATATACATTGAAGATATTCGCTCCGGCTGGGACTCGAACCCAGGCCACTCGCTTGGAAGACCAGCGGTCTAGCCATTAGGCTATCGGAGTGCTGTCGAGCGGAGTCTTACTGCCTGACTGATACTGCCTGACTGACAGACTGACTCACTGACTGACTGATACTGACTGACTGACTCACTGACTGACCGAGACTGACTGACTAACTGCCTGACTGACTGAGACTGGACTGACTGACTGACTGACTGACTGACTGACTAACTGACTGACTGAGACTGACTGACTGACTGCTTGACTCTCTGACTGGCTATTTCACTGACTGACTGAATGACTAAATGACTGACTGACACTGACTGACTGACTGCTTGACTACCTGACTGACTGCTCGACTGACTAACTGACTGGACAGGACTGACCGACTGACTGACTGACAGACTGACTGAATAAGGATGACTGACAGACTGACTGAATAAGGCTGACTGACTGACTGACTGACAGACTGACTGAATAAGGCTGACCGACTGACTGACTGACTGACTGACTGACTGACTGACTGACTGACTGACCGAGACTGACTGACTGACTGACTGAGACTGGACTGGACTGACTGACTGACTGAGACTGACTGACTGCTTTAGTGACTAACTGACTGCACAGGAATGACCGACTGACTGACTGACTGCCTGACTGACTGACTGACTGAATGACTGACTGACTGAGACTAAATGACTGACTGCTTGACTGACTGGCTGATGGACTAACTGACTGACTGAGTGACTGACTGACTGGACTGACTGACTGAGACTGAATGACTGAGTGCTTGACTGATTGACTGTCAGACTGACTGACTGACTTCGCAAAAGGGAAAAAAAAAAAGAATTATAAAATTAGAAAAAAATATTTGCATTTAAGATTTCCTTTCCGGCCGGGACTCGAACCCAGTACCACGCGCTAGTAACCCAACGGTCTAGCCATTAGGCTATCGGAGCTCTGTCGATTTAAGTCTTAAATATAATAAAAACAAAAAATGCACCTTGGTAATTATTGATTCAAACACTTTGAAATTTACAGGTCGAATAATTAAACTGACTCAGAATTTTTCTCCCTACATAAATAATCAATATTCGCAAAAGAGAAAAATTAAAAAAAAAGAAGAAGAAATTTCAAATTAGAAACTAAAAGTATACATTGAAGATTTTCGTTCAGGCTGGGACTCGAACCCAGGGCCACTCGCTTGGAAGCCTAACACTCTAGCCATTAGTCTATGGGAGCTCTGTCGGTGGGAGTTTTAAATATAATAAAAACAAAAAATGCACCTTGGTAATTGTTTATTTAAACACTTTGAAATCTTCGTGTCGAAAAATTAAACTGACTCAGAATTTTCTTCCCTACATAAATAATCAATAATTGCAAATTAAAGAAATTGAAAAAAAAAAAGAATTTTCAAATTAGAAAAGAAATATATACATTGAAGATATTCGCTCCGGCTGGGACTCGAACCCAGGCCACTCGCTTGGAAGACCAGCGGTCTAGCCATTAGGCTATCGGAGTTCTGTCGAGCGGAGTCTTACTGCCTGACTGATACTGCCTGACTGACAGACTGACTCACTGACTGACTGATACTGACTGACTGACTCACTGACTGACCGAGACTGACTGACTAACTGCCTGACTGACTGAGACTGGACTGACTGACTGACTGACTGACTGACTGACTAACTGACTGACTGAGACTGACTGACTGACTGCTTGACTCTCTGACTGGCTATTTCACTGACTGACTGAATGACTAAATGACTGACTGACACTGACTGACTGACTGCTTGACTACCTGACTGACTGCTTGACTGACTAACTGACTGGACAGGACTGACCGACTGACTGACTGACAGACTGACTGAATAAGGATGACTGACAGACTGACTGAATAAGGCTGACTGACTGACTGACTGACAGACTGACTGAATAAGGCTGACCGACTGACTGAGTGCCTGACTGACTGACTGACTGAATGACTGACTGACTGACTGACCGAGACTGACTGACTGACTGAGACTGGACTGGACTGATTGACTGACTGACTGACTGAGACTGACTGACTGCTTTAGTGACTAACTGACTGCACAGGATTGACCGACTGACTGACTGACTGACTGCCTGACTGACTGACTGACTGAATGACTGACTGACTGAGACTAAATGACTGACTGCTTGACTGACTGGCTGAAGGACTAACTGACTGACTGAGTGACTGACTGACTGGACTGACTGACTGAGACTGAATGACTGAGTGCTTGACTGATTGACTGTCAGACTGACTGACTGACTTCGCAAAAGGGAAAAATAAAAAAAAAAAGAATTATAAAAAAATATTTGCATTTAAGATTTCCTTTCCGGCTGGGATTTGAACCCAGGGCGACACTCATGGAAGCCCAACGCTCTCGCCAATATACTATCGGATCTCTGTTGAGCGGTGTCTTAATTATAATAAAAACAAAAAATGCACCTTAGTAATTATTGATCTAAAATCTTTGAAATCTAAAGGTCGAATGATTAAACTGACTCAGAATTTTCTTCCGTACATAAATAATCCATATTTGCAAAAGAAAGAAATTGAAAAAAAAAAAGAATCTTCAAATTAGAAGAGAAATATATACATGGAAGATTTTCGTTCCGGCCGGGACTCGAACCCAGTACCACGCGCTTGGAACCCAACGGTCTAGCCATTAGGCTATCGGAGCTCTGTCGATGGAAGTCTTAAATATAATAAAAACAAAAAATGCACCTTGGTAATTATTGATTCAAACACTTTGAAATTTACAGGTCGAATAATTAAACTGACTCAGAATTTTTCTCCCTACATAAATAATCAATATTCGCAAAAGAGAAAAATTAAAAAAAAAGAAGAAGAAATTTCAAATTAGAAACTAAAAGTATACATTGAAGATTTTCGTTCAGGCTGGGACTCGAACCCAGGGCCACTCGCTTGGAAGCCTAACACTCTAGCCATTAGTCTATGGGAGCTCTGTCGGTGGGAGTTTTAAATATAATAAAAACAAAAAATGCACCTTGGTAATTGTTTATTTAAACACTTTGAAATCTTCGTGTCGAAAAATTAAACTGACTCAGAATTTTCTTCCCTACATAAATAATCAATAATTGCAAAGGAAAGAAATTGAAAAAAAAAAGAATTTTCAAATTAGAAAAGAAATATATACATTGAAGATATTCGCTCCGGCTGGGACTCGAACCCAGGCCACTCGCTTGGATGACCAGCGGTCTAGCCATTAGGCTATCGGAGTTCTGTCGAGCGGAGTCTTACTGCCTGACTGATACTGCCTGACTGACAGACTGACTCACTGACTGACTGATACTGACTGACTGACTCACTGACTGACCGAGACTGACTGACTAACTGCCTGACTGACTGAGACTGGACTGACTGACTGACTGACTGACTGACTGACTAACTGACTGACTGAGACTGACTGACTGACTGCTTGACTCTCTGACTGGCTATTTCACTGACTGACTGAATGACTAAATGACTGACTGACACTGACTGACTGACTGCTTGACTACCTGACTGACTGCTTGACTGACTAACTGACTGGACAGGACTGACCGACTGACTGACTGACAGACTGACTGAATAAGGATGACTGACAGACTGACTGAATAAGGCTGACTGACTGACTGACTGACAGACTGACTGAATAAGGCTGACCGACTGACTGACTGCCTGACTGATTGACTGACTGAATGACTGACTGACTGACTGACCGAGACTGACTGACTGACTGAGACTGGACTGGACTGATTGACTGACTGACTGACTGAGACTGACTGACTGCTTTAGTGACTAACTGACTGCACAGGATTGACCGACTGACTGACTGACTGACTGCCTGACTGACTGACTGAATGACAGACTGACTGAGACTAAATGACTGACTGCTTGACTGACTGGCTGAAGGACTAACTGACTGACTGAGTGACTGACTGACTGGACTGACTGACTGAGACTGAATGACTGAGTGCTTGACTGATTGACTGTCAGACTGACTGACTGACTTCGCAAAAGGGAAAAATAAAAAAAAAAGAATTATAAAATTAGAAAAAAATATTTGCATTTAAGATTTCCTTTCCGGCCGGGACTCGAACCCAGTACCACGCACTTGGAACCCAACGGTCTAGCCATTAGGCTATCGGAGCTCTGTCGATGGAAGTCTTAAATATAATAAAAACAAAAAATGCACCTTGGTAATTATTGATTCAAACACTTTGAAATTTACAGGTCGAATAATTAAACTGACTCAGAATTTTTCTCCCTACATAAATAATCAATATTCGCAAAAGAGAAAAATTAAAAAAAAAAGAAGAAGAAATTTCAAATTAGAAACTAAAAGTATACATTGAAGACTTTCGTTCAGGCTGGGACTCGAACCCAGGGCCACTCGCTTGGAAGCCTAACACTCTAGCCATTAGTCTATGGGAGCTCTGTCGGTGGGAGTTTTAAATATAATAAAAACAAAAAATGCACCTTGGTAATTGTTTATTTAAACACTTTGAAATCTTCGTGTCGAAAAATTAAACTGACTCAGAATTTTCTTCCCTACATAAATAATCAATAATTGCAAAGGAAAGAAATTGAAAAAAAAAAGAATTTTCAAATTAGAAAAGAAATATATACATTGAAGATATTCGCTCCGGCTGGGACTCGAACCCAGGCCACTCGCTTGGAAGACGAGCGGTCTAGCCATTAGGCTATCGGAGTTCTGTCGAGCGGAGTCTTACTGCCTGACTGATACTGCCTGGCTGACAGACTGACTCACTGACTGACTGATACTGACTGACTGACTCACTGACTTACCGAGACTGACTGACTAACTGCCTGACTGACTGAGACTGGACTGACTGACTGACTGACTGACTGACTGACTAACTGACTGACTGAGACTGACTGACTGACTGCTTGAGTCTCTGACTGGCTATTTCACTGACTGACTGAATGACTAAATGACTGACTGAAACTGACTGACTGACTGCTTGACTACCTGACTGACTGCTTGACTGACTAACTGACTGGACAGTACTGACCGACTGACTGACTGACAGACTGACTGAATAAGGATGACTGACAGACTGACTGAATAAGGCTGACTGACTGACTGACAGACTGACTGAATAAGGCTGACCGACTGACTGACTGCCTGACTGACTGACTGACTGAATGACTGACTGACTGACTGACCGAGACTGACTGACTGACTGACTGAGACTGGACTGGACTGACTGACTGACTGAGACTGACTGACTGCTTTAGTGACTAACTGACTGCACAGGACTGACCGACTGACTGACTGACTGACTGCCTGACTGACTGACTGACTGAATGACTGACTGACTGAGACTAAATGACTGACTGCTTGACTGACTGGCTGAAGGACTAACTGACTGACTGAGTGACTGACTGACTGGACTGACTGACTGAGACTGAATGACTGAGTGCTTGACTGATTGACTGTCAGACTGACTGACTGACTTCGCAAAAGGGAAAAATAAAAAAAAAAGAATTATAAAATTAGAAAAAAATATTTGCATTTAAGATTTCCTTTCCGGCCGGGACTCGAACCCAGTACCACGCGCTAGGAACCCAACGGTCTAGCCATTAGGCTATCGGAGCTCTGTCGATGGAAGTCTTAAATATAATAAAAACAAAAAATGCACCTTGGTAATTATTGATTCAAACACTTTGAAATTTACAGGTCGAATAATTAAACTGACTCAGAATTTTTCTCCCTACATAAATAATCAATATTCGCAAAAGAGAAAAATTAAAAAAAAAAAGAAGAAATTTCAAATTAGAAACTAAAAGTATACATTGAAGATTTTCGTTCAGGCTGGGACTCGAACCCAGGGCCACTCGCTTGGAAGCCTAACACTGTAGCCATTAGTCTATGGGAGCTCTGTCGGTGGGAGTTTTAAATATAATAAAAACAAAAAATGCACCTTGGTAATTGTTTATTTAAACACTTTGAAATCTTCGTGTCGCAAAATTAAACTGACTCAGAATTATCTTCCCTACATAAATAATCAATAATTGCAAAGGTAAGAAATTGAAAAAAAAAAGAATTTTCAAATTAGAAAAGAAATATATACATTGAAGATATTCGCTCCGGCTGGGACTCGAACCCCGGCCACTCGCTTGGAAGACCAGCGGTCTAGCCATTAGGCTATCGGAGTTCTGTCGAGCGGAGTCTTACTGCCTGACTGATACTGCCTGACTGACAGACTGACTCACTGACTGACTGATACTGACTGACTGACTCACTGACTGACCGAGACTGACGGACTAACTGCCTGACTGACTGAGACTGGACTGACTGACTGACTGACTGACTGACTGACTAACTGACTGACTGAGACTGACTGACTGACTGCTTGACTCTCTGACTGGCTATTTCACTGACTGACTGAATGACTAAATGACTGACTGACACTGACTGACGGACTGCTTGACTACCTGACTGACTGCTTGACTGACTAACTGACTGGACAGGACTGACCGACTGACTGACTGACAGACTGACTGAATAAGGATGACTGACAGACTGACTGAATAAGGCTGACTGACTGACTGACTGACAGACTGACTGACTGACTGACTGACAGACTGACTGAATAAGGATGACTGACAGACTGACTGAATAAGGCTGACCGACTGACTGACTGCCTGACTGACTGAATAAGGCTGACCGACTGACTGACTGCCTGACTGACTGACTGACTGAATGACTGACTGACTGACTGACCGAGACTGACTGAATGACTGACTGACTGACTGACCGAGACTGACTGACTGACTGACTGAGACTGGACTGGACTGACTGACTGACTGACTGACTGAGACTGACTGACTGCTTTAGTGACTAACTGACTGCACAGGACTGACCGACTGACTGACTGACTGACTGAATGACTGACTGACTGAGACTAAATGAGTGACTGCTTGACTGACTGGCTGAAGGACTAACTGACTGACTGAGTGACTGACTGACTGGTCTGACTGACTGAGACTGAATGACTGAGTGCTTGACTGATTGACTGTCAGACTGACTGACTGACTTCGCAAAAGGGAAAAATAAAAAAAAAAGAATTATAAAATTAGAAAAAAATATTTGCATTTAAGATTTCCTTTCCGGCCGGGACTCGAACCCAGTACCACGCGCTAGGAACCCAACGGTCAAGCCATTAGGCTATCGGAGCTCTGTCGATGGAAGTCTTAAATATAAAAAAAACATAAAATGCACCTTGGTAATTATTGATTCAAACACTTTGAAATTTACAGGTCGAATAATTAAACTGACTCAGAATTTTTCTCCCTACATAAATAATCAATATTCGCAAAAGAGAAAAATTAAAAAAAAAAAAGAAGAAGAAATTTCAAATTAGAAACTAAAAGTATACATTGAAGATTTTCGTTCAGGCTGGGACTCGCACCCAGGGCCACTCGCTTGGAAGCCTAACACTCTAGCCATTAGTCTATGGGAGCTCTGTCGGTGGGAGTTTTAAATATAATAAAAACAAAAAATGCACCTTGGTAATTGTTTATTTAAACACTTTGAAATCTTCGTGTCGAAAAATTAAACTGACTCAGAATTTTCTTCCCTACATAAATAATCAATAATTGCAAAGGAAAGAAATTGAAAAAAAAAAAGAATTTTCAAATTAGAAAAGAAATATATACATCGAAGATATTCGCTCCGGCTGGGACTCGAACCCAGGCTACTCGCTTGGAAGACCAGCGGTCTAGCCATTAGGCTATCGGAGTTCTATCGAGCGGAGTCTTACTGCCTGACTGATACTGCCTGACTGACAGACTGACTCACTGACTGACTGATACTGACTGACTGACTCACTGACTGACCGAGACTGACTGACTAACTGCCTGACTGACTGAGACTGGACTGACTGACTGACTGACTGACTGACTGACTAACTGCTTGACTGAGACTGACTGACTGACTGCTTGACTCTCTGACTGGCTATTTCACTGACTGACTGAATGACTAAATGACTGACTGACACTGACTGACTGACTGCTTGACTGACTAACTGACTGGACAGGACTGACCGACTGACTGACTGACAGACTGACTGAATAAGGATGACTGACAGACTGACTGAATAAGGCTGACTGACTGACTGACAGACTGACTGAATAAGGCTGACCGACTGACTGACTGCCTGACTGACTGACTGACTGAATGACTGACTGACTGACTGCCTGACTGACTGACTGACTGACTGACTGAGACTAAATGACTGACTGCTTGACTGACTGGCTGAAGGACTAACTGACTGACTGAGTGACTGACTGACTGGACTGACTGACTGAGACTGAATGACTGAGTGCTTGACTGATTGACTGTCAGACTGACTGACTGACTTCGCAAAAGGGAAAAATAAAAAAAAAAAGAATTATAAAATTAGAAAAAAATATTTGCATTTAAGATTTCCTTTCCGGCCGGGACTCGAACCCAGTACCACGCGCTAGGAACCCAACGGTGTAGCCATTAGGCTATCGGAGCTCTGTCGATGGAAGTCTTAAATATAATAAAAACAAAAAATGCACCTTGGTAATTATTGATTCAAACACTTTGAAATTTACAGGTCGAATAATTAAACTGACTCAGAATTTTTCTCCCTACATAAATAATTAATATTCGCAAAAGAGAAAAATTAAAAAAAAAGAAGAAGAAATTTCAAATTAGAAACTAAAAGTATACATTGAAGATTTTCGTTCAGGCTGGGACTCGAACCCAGGGCCACTCGCTTGGAAGCCTAACACTCTAGCCATTAGTCTATGGGAGCTCTGTCGGTGGGAGTTTTAAATATAATAAAAACGAAAAAAGCACCTTGGTAATTGTTTATTTAAACACTTTGAAATCTTCGTGTCGAAAAATTAAACTGACTCAGAATTTTCTTCCCTACATAAATAATCAATAATTGCAAAGGAAAGAAATTGAAAAAAAAAAGAATTTTCAAATTAGAAAAGAAATATATACATTGAAGATATTCCCTCCGGCTGGGACTCGAACCCAGGCCACTCGCTTGGAAGACCAGCGGTCTAGCCATTAGGCTATCGGAGTTCTATCGAGCGGAGTCTTACTGCCTGACTGATACTGCCTGACTGACAGACTGACTCACTGACTGACTGATACTGACTGACTGACTCACTGACTGACCGAGACTGACTGACTAACTGCCTGACTGACTGAGACTGGACTGACTGACTAACTGACTGACTGAGACTGACTGACTGACTGCTTGACTCTCTGACTGGCTATTTCACTGACTGACTGAATGACTAAATGACTGACTAACACTGATTGACTGACTGCTTGACTACCTGACTGACTGCTTGACTGACTAACTGACTGGACAGGACTGACCGACTGACTGACTGACAGACTGACTGAATAAGGATGACTGACAGACTGACTGAATAAGGCTGACTGACTGACTGACTGACAGACTGACTGAATAAGGCTGACCGACTGACTGACTGCCTGACTGACTGACTGACTGACTGAATGACTGACTGACTGACTGACCGAGACTGACTGACTGAGACTGGACTGGACTGACTGACTGACTGACTGCTTTAGTGACTAACTGACTGCACAGGACTGACCGACTGACTGACTGACTGACTGCCTGACTGACTGACTGAGACTAAATGACTGACTGCTTGACTGACTGGCTGAAGGACTAACTGACTGACTGAGTGACTGACTGACTGGACTGACTGACTGAGACTGAATGACTGAGTGCTTGACTGATTGACTGTCAGACTGACTGACTGACTTCGCAAAAGGGAAAAATAAAAAAAAAGAATTATAAAATTAGAAAAAAATATTTGCATTTAAGATTTCCTTTCCGGCCGGGACTCGAACCCAGTACCACGCGCTAGGAACCCAACGGTCAAGCCATTAGGCTATCGGAGCTCTGTCGATGGAAGTCTTAAATATAATAAAAACATAAAATGCACCTTGGTAATTATTGATTCAAACACTTTGAAATTTACAGGTCGAATAATTAAACTGACTCAGAATTTTTCTCCCTACATAAATAATTAATATTCGCAAAAGAGAAAAATTAAAAAAAAAAGAAGAAGAAATTTCAAATTAGAAACTAAAAGTATACATTGAAGATTTTCGTTCAGGCTGGGACTCGAACCCAGGGCCACTCGCTTGGAAGCCTAACACTCTAGCCATTAGTCTATGGGAGCTCTGTCGGTGGGAGTTTTAAATATAATAAAAACAAAAAATGCACCTTGGTAATTGTTTATTTAAACACTTTGAAATCTTCGTGTCGAAAAATTAAACTGACTCAGAATTTTCTTCCCTACATAAATAATCAATAATTGCAAAGGAAAGAAATTGAAAAAAAAAAAGAATTTTCAAATTAGAAAAGAAATATATACATTGAAGATATTCCCTCCGGCTGGGACTCGAACCCAGGCCACTCGCTTGGAAGACCAGCGGTCTAGCCATTAGGCTATCGGAGTTCTATCGAGCGGAGTCTTACTGCCTGACTGATACTGCCTGACTGACAGACTGACTCACTGACTGACTGATACTGACTGACTGACTCACTGACTGACCGAGACTGACTGACTAACTGCCTGACTGACTGAGACTGGACTGACTGACTAACTGACTGACTGAGACTGACTGACTGACTGCTTGACTCTCTGACTGGCTATTTCACTGACTGACTGAATGACTAAATGACTGACTAACACTGATTGACTGACTGCTTGACTACCTGACTGACTGCTTGACTGACTAACTGACTGGACAGGACTGACCGACTGACTGACTGACAGACTGACTGAATAAGGATGACTGACAGACTGACTGAATAAGGCTGACTGACTGACTGACTGACAGACTGACTGAATAAGGCTGACCGACTGACTGACTGCCTGACTGACTGACTGACTGACTGAATGACTGACTGACTGACTGACCGAGACTGACTGACTGACTGACTGAGACTGGACTGGACTGACTGACTGACTGACTGACTGAGACTGACTGACTGCTTTAGTGACTAACTGACTGCACAGGACTGACCGACTGACTGACTGACTGCCTGACTGACTGACTGACTGAATGACTGACTGACTGAGACTAAATGACTGACTGCTTGACTGACTGGCTGAAGGACTAACTGACTGACTGAGTGACTGACTGACTGGACTGACTGACTGAGACTGAATGACTGAGTGCTTGACTGATTGACTGTCAGACTGACTGAATGACTTCGCAAAAGGGAAAAATAAAAAAAAAAGAATTATAAAATTAGAAAAAAATATTTGCATTTAAGATTTCCTTTCCGGCCGGCACTCGAACCCAGTACCACGCGCTAGGAACCCAACGGTCTAGCCATTAGGCTATCGTAGCTCTGTCGGTGGAAGTCTTAAATATAATAAAAACAAAAAATGCTCCTTGGTAATTATTGATTCAAACACTTTGAAATTTACAGGTCGAATAATTAAACTGACTCAGAATTTTTCTCCCTACATAAATAATCAATATTCGCAAAAGAGAAAAATTTAAAAAAAAGAAGAAATTTCAAATTAGAAACTAAAAGTATACATTGAAGATTTTCGTTCAGACTGGGACTCGAACCCAGGGCCACTCGCTTGGAAGCCTAACACTCTATCCATTAGTCTATGGGAGCTCTGTCGGTGGGAGTTTTAAATATAATAAAAACAAAAAATGCACCTTGGTAATTGTTTATTTAAACACTTTGAAATCTTCGTGTCGAAAAATTAAACTGACTCAGAATTTTCTTCCCTACATAAATAATCAATAATTGCAAAGGAAAGAAATTGAAAAAAAAAAGAATTTTCAAATTAGAAAAGAAATATATACATTGAAGATATTCGCTCCGGCTGGGACTCGAACCCAGGCCACTCGCTTAGAAGACCAGCGGTCTAGCCATTAGGCTATCGGAGTTCTATCGAGCGGAGTCTTACTGCCTGACTGATACTGCCTGACTGACAGACTGACTCACTGACTGACTGATACTGACTGACTGACTCACTGACTGACCGAGACTGACTGACTAACTGCCTGACTGACTGAGACTGGACTGACTGACTGACTGACTGACTGACTGACTAACTGACTGACTGAGACTGACTGACTGACTGCTTGACTCTCTGACTGGCTATTTCACTGACTGACTGAATGACTAAATGACTGACTGACACTGACTGACTGACTGCTTGACTGACTAACTGACTGGACAGGACTGACCGACTGACTGACTGACAGACTGACTGAATAAGGATGACTGAACGACTGACTGAATAAGGCTGACTGACTGACTGACTGACAGACTGACTGAATAAGGCTGACCGACTGACTGACTGCCTGACTGACTGACTGACTGAATGACTGACTGACTGACTGACCGAGACTGACTGACTGACTGACTGAGACTGGACTGGACTGACTGACTGACTGACTGACTGAGACTGACTGACTGCTTTAGTGACTAACTGACTGCACAGGACTGACCGACTGACTGACTGACTGACTGCCTGACTGACTGACTGACTGAATGACTGACTGACTGAGACTAAATGACTGACTGCTTGACTGACTGGCTGAAGGACTAACTGACTGACTGAGTGACTGACTGGACTGACTGACTGAGACTGAATGACTGAGTGCTTGACTGATTGACTGTCAGACTGACTGACTGACTTCGCAAAAGGGAAAAATAAAAAAAAGAATTATAAAATTAGAAAAAAATATTTCCATTTAAGATTTCCTTTCCGGCCGGGACTCGAACCCAGGGCCACTCGCATGGAAGCCTAACACTCTAGCCATTAGTCTATGGGAGCTCTGTCGGTGGGAGTTTTAAATATAATAAAAACAAAAAATGCACCTTGGTAATCGTTTATTTAAACACTTTGAAATCTTCGTGTCGCAAAATTAAACTGACTCAGAATTATCTTCCCTACATAAATAATCAAGAATTGCAAAGGAAAGAAATTGAAAAAAAAAAGAATTTTCAAATTAGAAAAGAAATATATACATTGAAGATATTCGCTCCGGCTGGGACTCGAACCCAGGCCACTCGCTTGGAAGACCAGCGGTCTAGCCATTAGGCTATCGGAGTTCTGTCGAGCGGAGTCTTACTGCCTGACTGATACTGCCTGACTGACAGACTGACTCACTGACTGACTGATACTGACTGACTGACTCACTGACTGACCGAGACTGACGGACTAACTGCCTGACTGACTGAGACTGGACTGACTGACTGACTGACTAACTGACTGACTGAGACTGACTGACTGACTGCTTGACTCTCTGACTGGCTATTTCACTGACTGACTGAATGACTAAATGACTGACTGACACTGACTGACTGACTGCTTGACTACCTGACTGACTGCTTGACTGACTAACTGACTGGACAGGACTGACCGACTGACTGACTGACAGACTGACTGAATAAGGATGACTGACAGACTGACTGAATAAGGCTGACTGACTGACTGACTGACAGACTGACTGACTGACTGACTGACAGACTGACTGAATAAGGCTGACCGACTGACTGACTGCCTGACTGACTGAATAAGGCTGACCGACTGACTGACTGCCTGACTGACTGACTGACTGAATGACTGACTGAATAAGGCTGACCGACTGACTGACTGCCTGACTGACTGACTGACCGAGACTGACTGACTGACTGAGACTGGACTGGACTGACTGACTGACTGACTGACTGAGACTGACTGACTGCTTTAGTGACTAATTGACTGCACAGGACTGACCGACTGACTGACTGACTGACTGACTGAATGACTGACTGACTGAGACTAAATGACTGACTGCTTGACTGACTGGCTGAAGGACTAACTGAATGACTGAGTGACTGACTGACTGGACTGACTGACTGAGACTGAATGACTGAGTGCTTGACTGATTGACTGTCAGACTGACTGACTGACTTCGCAAAAGGGAAAAATAAAAAAAAAAAAGAATTATAAAATTAGAAAAAAATATTTGCATTTAAGATTTCCTTTCCGGCCGGGACTCGAACCCAGTACCACGCGCTAGGAACCCAACGGTCTAGCCATTAGGCTATCGGAGCTCTGTCGATGGAAGTCTTAAATATAATAAAAACAAAAAATGCACCTTGGTAATTATTGATTCAAACACTTTGAAATTTACAGGTCGAATAATTAAACTGACTCAGAATTTTTCTCCCTACATAAATAATCAATATTCGCAAAAGAGAAAAATTAAAAAAAAAAAAAGAAGAAATTTCAAATTAGAAACTAAAAGTATACATTGAAGATTTTCGTTCAGGCTGGGACTCGAACCCAGGGCCACTCGCTTGGAAGCCTAACACTCTAGCCATTAGTCTATGGGAGCTCTGTCGGTGGGAGTTTTAAATATAATAAAAACAAAAAATGCACCTTGGTAATTGTTTATTTAAACACTTTGAAATCTTCGTGTCGCAAAATTAAACTGACTCAGAATTATCTTCCCTACATAAATAATCAATAATTGCAAAGGAAAGAAATTGAAAAAAAAAAGAATTTTCAAATTAGAAAAGAAATATATACATTGAAGATATTCGCTCCGGCTGGGACTCGAACCCAGGCCACTCGCTTGGAAGACCAGCGGTCTAGCCATTAGGCTATCGGAGTTCTGTCGAGCGGAGTCTTACTGCCTGACTGATACTGCCTGACTGACAGACTGACTCACTGACTGACTGATACTGACTGACTGATACTGACTGACTGACTCACGGACTGACCGAGACTGACGGACTAACTGCCTGACTGACTGAGACTGGACTGACTGACTGACTGACTGACTGACTGACTGACTGACTGACTGACTGACTGACTAAATGACTGACTGAGACTGACTGACTGACTGCTTGACTCTCTGACTGGCTATTTCACTGACGGACTGAATGACTAAATGACTGACTGACACTGACTGACTGACTGCTTGACTACCTGACTGACTGCTTGACTGACTAACTGACTGGACAGGACTGACCGACTGACTGACTGACAGACTGACTGAATAAGGATGACTGACAGACTGACTGAATAAGGCTGACTGACTGACTGACTGACAGACTGACTGACTGACTGACTGACAGACTGACTGACTGACTGACTGACAGACTGACTGAATAAGGATGACTGACAGACTGACTGAATAAGGCTGACCGACTGACTGACTGCCTGACTGACTGAATAAGGCTGACCGACTGACTGACTGCCTGACCGAGACTGACTGAATGACTGACTGACTGACTGACCGAGACTGACTGACTGACTGACTGAGACTGGACTGGACTGACTGACTGACTGACTGACTGAGACTGACTGACTGCTTTAGTGACTAACTGACTGCACAGGACTGACCGACTGACTGACTGACTGACTGACTGAATGACTGACTGACTGAGACTAAATGACTGACTGCTTGACTGACTGGCTGAAGGACTAACTGACTGACTGAGTGACTGACTGACTGGACTGACTGACTGAGACTGAATGACTGAGTGCTTGACTGATTGACTGTCAGACTGACTGACTGACTTCGCAAAAGAAAAAAATAAAAAAAAAAGAATTATAAAATTAGAAAAAAATATTTGCATTTAAGATTTCCTTTCCGGCCGGGACTCGAACCCAGTACCACGCGCTAGGAACCCAACGGTCTAGCCATTAGGCTATCGGAGCTCTGTCGATGGAAGTCTTAAATATAATAAAAACCAAAAATGCACCTTGGTAATTATTGATTCAAACACTTTGAAATTTACAGGTCGAATAATTAAACTGACTCAGAATTTTTCTCCCTACATAAATAATCAATATTCGCAAAAGAGAAAAATTAAAAAAAAAAAGAAGAAATTTCAAATTAGAAACTAAAAGTATACATTGAAGATTTTCGTTCAGGCTGGGACTCGAACCCAGGGCCACTCGCTTGGAAGCCTAACACTCTAGCCATTAGTCTATGGGAGCTCTGTCGGTGGGAGTTTTAAATATAATAAAAACAAAAAATGCACCTTGGTAATTGTTTATTTAAACACTTTGAAATCTTCGTGTCGAAAAATTAAACTGACTCAGAATTTTCTTCCCTACATAAATAATCAATAATTGCAAAGGAAAGAAATTGAAAAAAAAAAGAATTTTCAAATTAGAAAAGAAATATATACATTGAAGATATTCGCTCCGGCTGGGACTCGAACCCAGGCCACTTGCTTGGAAGACCAGCGGTCTAGCCATTAGGCTATCGGAGTTCTGTCGAGCGGAGTCTTACTGCCTGACTGATACTGCCTGACTGACAGACTGACTCACTGACTGACTGACTGACTGACTGACTGACTGACTGACTGACTGACTAACTGACTGACTGCTTGACTCTCTGACTGGCTATTTCACTGACTGACTGACTGACTAACAGACTGACTGAGACTGACTGACTGACTGCTTGACTCTCTGACTGGCTATTTCACTGACTGACTGAATGACCAAATGACTGACTGACACTGACTGACCGACTGCTTGACTACCTGACTGACTGCTTGACTGACTAACTGACTGGACAGGACTGACCGACTGACTGACTGACAGACTGACTGAATAAGGATGACTGACAGACTGACTGAATAAGGCTGACTGACTGACTGACTGACAGACTGACTGAATAAGGCTGACCGACTGACTGACTGCCTGACTTACTGACTGACTGAATGACTGACTGACTGACTGACCGAGACTGACTGACTGAATGACTGAGACTGGACTGGACTGACTGACTGACTGACTGCTTTAGTGACTAACTGACTGCACAGGACTGACCGACTGACTGACTGACTGACTGCCTGACAGACTGACTGACTGCCTGACTGACTGACTGACTGAATGACTGACTGACTGAGACTAAATGACTGACTGCTTGACTGACTGGCTGAAGGACTAACTGACTGACTGAGTGACTGACTGACTGGACTGACTGAGACTGAATGACTGAGTGCTTGACTGATTGACTGTCAGACTGACTGACTGACTTCGCAAAAGGGAAAAATAAAAAAAAAGAATTATAAAATTAGAAAAAAATATTTGCATTTAAGATTTCCTTTCCGGCCGGGACTCGAACCCAGTACCACGCGCTAGGAACCCAACGGTCAAGCCATTAGGCTATCGGAGCTCTGTCGATGGAAGTCTTAAATATAATAAAAACATAAAATGCACCTTGGTAATTATTGATTCAAACACTTTGAAATTTACAGGTCGAATAATTAAACTGACTCAGAATTTTTCTCCCTACATAAATAATCAATATTCGCAAAAGAGAAAAATTAAAAAAAAAAGAAGAAGAAATTTCAAATTAGAAACTAAAAGTATACATTGAAGATTTTCGTTCAGGCTGGGACTCGAACCCAGGGCCACTCGCTTGGAAGCCTAACACTCTAGCCATTAGTCTATGGGAGCTCTGTCGGTGGGAGTTTTAAATATAATAAAAACAAAAAATGCACCTTGGTAATTGTTTATTTAAACACTTTGAAATCTTCGTGTCGAAAAATTAAACTGACTGAGAATTTTCTTCCCTACATAAATAATCAATAATTGCAAAGGAAAGAAATTGAAAAAAAAAAGAATTTTCAAATTAGAAAAGAAATATATACATCGAAGATATTCGCTCCGGCTGGGACTCGAACCCAGGCTACTCGCTTGGAAGACCAGCGGTCTAGCCATTAGGCTATCGGAGTTCTATCGAGCGGAGTCTTACTGCCTGACTGATACTGCCTGACTGACAGACTGACTCACTGACTGACTGATACTGACTGACTGACTCACTGACTGACCGAGACTGACTGACTAACTGCCTGACTGACTGAGACTGGACTGACTGACTGACTGACTGACTGACTGACTGAGTCTGACTGACTGACTGCTTGACTCTCTGACTGGCTATTTCACTGACTGACTGAATGACTAAATGACTGACTGACACTGACTGACTGACTGCTTGACTGACTAACTGACTGGACAGGACTGACCGACTGACTGACTGACAGACTGACTGAATAAGGATGACTGACAGACTGACTGAATAAGGCTGACTGACTGACTGACAGACTGACTGAATAAGGCTGACCGACTGACTGACTGCCTGACTGACTGACTGACTGAATGACTGACTGACTGACTGACCGAGACTGACTGACTGACTGACTGAGACTGGACTGGACTGACTGACTGACTGACTGACTGAGACTGACTGACTGCTTTAGTGACTAACTGACTGCACAGGACTGACCGACTGACTGACTGACTGACTGACTGACTGACTGACTGACTGAATGACTGACTGACTGAGACTAAATGACTGACTGCTTGACTGACTGGCTGAAGGACTAACTGACTGACTGAGTGACTGACTGACTGGACTGACTGACTGAGACTGAATGACTGAGTGCTTGACTGATTGACTGTCAGACTGACTGACTGACTTCGCAAAAGGGAAAAATAAAAAAAAAAAAGAATTATAAAATTAGAAAAAAATATTTGCATTTAAGATTTCCTTTCCGGCCGGGACTCGAACCCAGTACCACGCGCTAGGAACCCAACGGTGTAGCCATTAGGCTATCGGAGCTCTGTCGATGGAAGTCTTAAATATAATAAAAACAAAAAATGCACCTTGGTAATTATTGATTCAAACACTTTGAAATTTACAGGTCGAATAATTAAACTGACTCAGAATTTTTCTCCCTACATAAATAATTAATATTCGCAAAAGAGAAAAATTAAAAAAAAAGAAGAAGAAATTTCAAATTAGAAACTAAAAGTATGCATTGAAGATTTTCGTTCAGGCTGGGACTCAAACCCAAGGCCACTCGCTTGGAAGCCTAACACTCTAGCCATTAGTCTATGGGAGCTCTGTCGGTGGGAGTTTTAAATATAATAAAAACAAAAAATGCACCTTGGTAATTGTTTATTTAAACACTTTGAAATCTTCGTGTCGAAAAATTAAACTGACTCAGAATTTTCTTCCCTACATAAATAATCAATAATTGCAAAGGAAAGAAATTGAAAAAAAAAAAGAATTTTCAAATTAGAAAAGAAATATATACATTGAAGATATTCCCTCCGGCTGGGACTCGAACCCAGGCCACTCGCTTGGAAGACCAGCGGTCTAGCCATTAGGCTATCGGAGTTCTATCGAGCGGAGTCTTACTGCCTGACTGATACTGCCTGACTGACAGACTGACTCACTGACTGACTGATACTGACTGACTGACTCACTGACTGACCGAGACTGACTGACTAACTGCCTGACTGACTGAGACTGGACTGACTGACTGGCTGACTGACTAACTGACTGACTGAGACTGACTGACTGACTGCTTGACTCTCTGACTGGCTATTTCACTGACTGACTGAATGACTAAATGACTGACTGACACTGATTGACTGACTGCTTGACTACCTGACTGACTGCTTGACTGACTAACTGACTGGACAGGACTGACCGACTGACTGACTGACAGACTGACTGAATAAGGATGACTGACAGACTGACTGAATAAGGCTGACTGACTGACTGACTGACAGACTGACTGAATAAGGCTGACCGACTGACTGACTGACTGACTGAATGACTGAATGACTGACTGACTGACTGACTGAGACTGGACTGGACTGACTGACTGACTGACTGAGACTGACTGACTGATTTAGTGACTAACTGACTGCACAGGACTGACCGACTGACTGACTGACTGCCTGACTGACTGACTGACTGAATGACTGACTGACTGAGACTAAATGACTGACTGCTTGACTGACTGGCTGAAGGACTAACTGACTGACTGAGTGACTGACTGACTGGACTGACTGACTGAGACTGAATGACTGAGTGCTTGACTGATTGACTGTCAGACTGACTGAATGACTTCGCAAAAGGGAAAAATAAAAAAAAAGAATTATAAAATTAGAAAAAAATATTTGCATTTAAGATTTCCTTTCCGGCCGGCACTCGAACCCAGTACCACGCGCTAGGAACCCAACGGTCTAGCCATTAGGCTATCGTAACTCTGTCGATGGAAGTCTTAAATATAATAAAAACAAAAAATGCTCCTTGGTAATTATTGATTCAAACACTTTGAAATTTACAGGTCGAATAATTAAACTGACTCAGAATTTTTCTCCCTACATAAATAATCAATATTCGCAAAAGAGAAAAATTTAAAAAAAAGAAGAAATTTCAAATTAGAAACTAAAAGTATACATTGAAGATTTTCGTTCAGGCTGGGACTCGAACCCAGGGCCACTCGCTTGGAAGCCTAACACTCTAGCCATTAGTCTATGGGAGCTCTGTCGGTGGGAGTTTTAAATATAATAAAAGCAAAAAATGCACCTTGGTAATTGTTTATTTAAACACTTTGAAATCTTCGTGTCGAAAAATTAAACTGACTCAGAATTTTCTTCCCTACATAAATAATCAATAATTGCAAAGGAAAGAAATTGAAAAAAAAAAGAATTTTCAAATTAGAAAAGAAATATATACATTGAAGATATTCGCTCCGGCTGGGACTCGAACCCAGGCCACTTGCTTGGAAGACCAGCGGTCTAGCCATTAGGCTATCGGAGTTCTGTCGAGCGGAGTCTTACTGCCTGTTGATACTGCCTGACTGACAGACTGACTCACTGACTGACTGATACTGACTGACTGACTCACTGACTGACCGAGACTGACTGACTAACTGCCTGACTGACTGAGACTGGACTGACTGACTGACTGACTGACTGACTGACTGACTGACTGACTGAGACTGACTGACTGAGACTGACTGACTGACTGCTTGACTCTCTGACTGGCTATTTCACTGACTGACTGAATGACTAAATGACTGACTGACACTGACTGACCGACTGCTTGACTACCTGACTGACTGCTTGACTGACTAACTGACTGGACAGGACTGACCGACTGACTGACTGACAGACTGACTGAATAAGGATGACTGACAGACTGACTGAATAAGGCTGACTGACTGACTGACTGACAGACTGACTGAATAAGGCTGACCGACTGACTGACTGCCTGACTGACTGAATGACTGACTGACTGACTGACCGAGACTGACTGACTGACTGACTGAGACTGGACTGGACTGACTGACTGACTGACTGCTTTAGTGACTAACTGACTGCACAGGACTGACCGACTGACTGACTGACTGACTGTCTGACTGACTGACTGACTGAATGACTGACTGACTGAGACTAAATGACTGACTGCTTGACTGACTGGCTGAAGGACTAACTGACTGACTGAGTGACTGACTGACTGGACTGACTGACTGAGTGCTTGACTGATTGACTGTCAGACTGACTGACTGACTTCGCAAAAGGGAAAAATAAAAAAAAAAGAATTATAAAATTAGAAAAAAATATTTGCATTTAAGATTTCCTTTCCGGCCGGGACTCGAACCCAGTACCACGCGCTAGGAACCCAACGGTCTAGCCATTAGGCTATCGGAGCTCTGTCGATGGAAGTCTTAAATATAATAAAAACAAAAAATGCACCTTGGTAATTATTGATTCAAACACTTTGAAATTTACAGGTCGAATAATTAAACTGACTCAGAATTTTTCTCCCTACATAAATAATCAATATTCGCAAAAGAGAAAAATTAAAAAAAAAAGAAGAAGAAATTTCAAATTAGAAACTAAAAGTATACATTGAAGATTTTCGTTCAGGCTGGGACTCGAACCCAGGGCCACTCGCTCGGAAGCCTAACACTCTAGCCATTAGTCTATGGGAGCTCTGTCGGTGGGAGTTTTAAATATAATAAAAACAAAAAATGCACCTTGGTAATTGTTTATTTAAACACTTCGAAATCTTCGTGTCGAAAAATTAAACTGACTCAGAATTTTCTTCCCTACATAAATAATCAATAATTGCAAAGGAAAGAAATTGAAAAAAAAAAGAATTTTCAAATTAGAAAAGAAATAGATACATTGAAGATATTCGCTCCGGCTGGGACTCGAACGCAGGCCACTCGCTTGGAAGACCAGCGGTCTAGCCATTAGGCTATCGGAGTTCTGTCGAGCGGAGTCTTACTGCCTGACTGATACTGCCTGACTGACAGACTGACTCACTGACTGACTGATACTGACTGACTGACTCACTGACTGATCGAGACTGACTGACTAACTGCCTGACTGACTGAGACTGGACTGGCTGACTGACTGACTGACTAACTGACTGACTGAGACTGACAGACTGACTGCTTGACTCTCTGACTGGCTATTTCACTGACTGACTGAATGACTAAATGACTGACTGACACTGACTGACTGACTGCTTGACTGACTAACTGACTGGACAGGACTGACCGACTGACTGACTGACAGGCTGACTGAATAAGGATGATTGACAGACTGACTGAATAAGGCTGACTGACTGACTGACTGACAGACTGACTGAATAAGGCTGACCGATTGACTGACTGCCTGACTGACTGACTGACTGAATGACTGACTGACTGTCTGACCGAGACTGACTGACTGACTGACTGAGACTGGACTGGACTGACTGACTGACTGACTGACTGAGACTGACTGACTGCTTTAGTGACTAACTGACTGCACAGGACTGACCGACTGACTGACTGACTGACTGCCTGACTGACTGACTGACTGACTGAATGACTGACTGACTGAGACTAAATGACTGACTGCTTGACTGACTGGCTGAAGGACTAACTGACTGACTGAGTGACTGACTGACTGGACTGACTGACTGAATAAGGATGACTGACAGACTGACTGAATAAGGCTGACTGACTGACTGACTGACAGACTGACTGAATAAGGCTGACCGACTGACTGACTGCCTGACTGACTGAATGACTGACTGACTGACTGACCGAGACTGACTGACTGACTGACTGAGACTGGACTGGACTGACTGCACAGGACTGACCGACTGAGACTGACTGACTGCCTGACTGACTGACTGACTGACTGAATGACTGACTGACTGAGACTAAATGACTGACTGCTTGACTGACTGGCTGAAGGACTAACTGACTGACTGAGTGACTGACTGACTGCTTTAGTGACTAACTGACTGCACAGGACTGACCGACTGACTGACTGACTGACTGCCTGACTGACTGACTGACTGAATGACTAACTGACTGAGACTAAATGACTGACTGCTTGACTGACTGGCTGAAGGACTAACTGACTGACTGAGTGACTGACTGACTGGACTGACTGACTGAGACTGAATGACTGAGTGCTTGACTGATTGACTGTCAGACTGACTGACTGACTTCGCAAAAGGGAAAAATAAAAAAAAAAGAATTATAAAATTAGAAAAAAATATTTGCATTTAAGATTTCCTTTCCGGCCGGGACTCGAACCCAGTACCACGCGCTAGGAACCCAACGGTCTAGCCATTAGGCTATCGGAGCTATGTCGATGGAAGTCTTAAATATAATAAAAACAAAAAATGCACCTTGGTAATTATTGATTCAAACACTTTGAAATTTACAGGTCGAATAATTAAACTGACTCAGAATTTTTCTCCCTACATAAATAATCAATATTCGCAAAAGAGAAAAATTTAAAAAAAAAGAAGAAGAAATTTCAAATTAGAAACTAAAAGTATACATTGAAGATTTTCGTTCAGGCTGGGACTCGAACCCAGGGCCACTCGCTTGGAAGCCTAACACTCTAGCCATTAGTCTATGGGAGCTCTGTCGGTGGGAGTTTTAAATATAATAAAAACAAAAAATGCACCTTGGTAATTGTTTATTTAAACACTTCGAAATCTTCGTGTCGAAAAATTAAACTGACTCAGAATTTTCTTCCCTACATAAATAATCAATAATTGCAAAGGAAAGAAATTGAAAAAAAAAGAATTTTCAAATTAGAAAAGAAATAGATACATTGAAGATATTCGCTCCGGCTGGGACTCGAACCCAGGACACTCGCTTGGAAGACCAGCGGTCTAGCCATTAGGCTATCGGAGTTCTGTCGAGCGGAGTCTTACTGCCTGACTGATACTGCCTGACTGACAGACTGACTCACTGACTGACTGATACTGACTGACTGACTCACTGACTGACCGAGACTGACTGACTAACTGCCTGACTGACTGAGAGTGGACTGGCTGACTGACTGACTGACTAACTGACTGACTGAGACTGACTGACTGACTGCTTGACTCTCTGACTGGCTATTTCACTGACTGACTGAATGACTAAATGACTGACTGACACTGACTGACTGACTGCTTGACTACCTGACTGACTGCTTGACTGACTAACTGACTGGACAGGACTGACCGACTGACTGACTGACTCACTGACTGACCGAGACTGACTGACTAACTGCCTGACTGACTGAGACTGGACTGACTGACTGACTGACTGACTGACTGACTGACTGACTGACTGAGACTGACTGACTGAGACTGACTGACTGACTGCTTGACTCTGACTGGCTATTTCACTGACTGACTGAATGACTAAATGACTGACTGACACTGACTGACCGACTGCTTGACTACCTGACTGACTGCTTGACTGACTAACTGACTGGACAGGACTGACCGACTGACTGACTGACAGACTGACTGAATAAGGATGACTGACAGACTGACTGAATAAGGCTGACTGACTGACTGACTGACAGACTGACTGAATAAGGCTGACCGACTGACTGACTGCCTGACTGACTGACTGACTGAATGACTGACTGACTGACTGACCGAGACTGACTGACTGACTGACTGAGACTGGACTGGACTGACTGACTGACTGACTGCTTTAGTGACTAACTGACTGCACAGGACTGACCGACTGACTGACTGACTGACTGTCTGACTGACTGACTGACTGAATGACTGACTGACTGAGACTAAATGACTGACTGCTTGACTGACTGGCTGAAGGACTAACTGACTGACTGAGTGACTGACTGACTGGACTGACTGACTGAGACTGAATGACTGAGTGCTTGACTGATTGACTGTCAGACTGACTGACTGACTTCGCAAAAGGGAAAAATAAAAAAAAAAGAATTATAAAATTAGAAAAAAATATTTGCATTTAAGATTTCCTTTCCGGCCGGGACTCGAACCCAGTACCACGCGCTAGGAACCCAACGGTCTAGCCATTAGGCTATCGGAGCTCTGTCGATGGAAGTCTTAAATATAATAAAAACAAAAAATGCACCTTGGTAATTATTGATTCAAACACTTCGAAATTTACAGGTCGAATAATTAAACTGACTCAGAATTTTTCTCCCTACATAAATAATCAATATTCGCAAAAGAGAAAAATTAAAAAAAAAAGAAGAAGAAATTTCAAATTAGAAACTAAAAGTATACATTGAAGATTTTCGTTCAGGCTGGGACTCGAACCCAGGGCCACTCGCTCGGAAGCCTAACACTCTAGCCATTAGTCTATGGGAGCTCTGTCGGTGGGAGTTTTAAATATAATAAAAACAAAAAATGCACCTTGGTAATTGTTTATTTAAACACTTCGAAATCTTCGTGTCGAAAAATTAAACTGACTCAGAATTTTCTTCCCTACATAAATAATCAATAATTGCAAAGGAAAGAAATTGAAAAAAAAAAGAATTTTCAAATTAGAAAAGAAATAGATACATTGAAGATATTCGCTCCGGCTGGGACTCGAACGCAGGCCACTCGCTTGGAAGACCAGCGGTCTAGCCATTAGGCTATCGGAGTTCTGTCGAGCGGAGTCTTACTGCCTGACTGATACTGCCTGACTGACAGACTGACTCACTGACTGACTGATACTGACTGACTGACTCACTGACTGACCGAGACTGACTGACTAACTGCCTGACTGACTGAGACTGGACTGGCTGACTGACTGACTGACTAACTGACTGACTGAGACTGACAGACTGACTGCTTGACTCTCTGACTGGCTATTTCACTGACTGACTGAATGACTAAATGACTGACTGACACTGACTAACTGACTGCTTGACTGACTAACTGACTGGACAGGACTGACCGACTGACTGACTGACAGGCTGACTGAATAAGGATGATTGACAGACTGACTGAATAAGGCTGACTGACTGACTGACTGACAGACTGACTGAATAAGGCTGACCGATTGACTGACTGCCTGACTGACTGACTGACTGAATGACTGACTGACTGTCTGACCGAGACTGACTGACTGACTGACTGAGACTGGACTGACTGACTGACTGACTGACTGAGACTGACTGACTGCTTTAGTGACTAACTGACTGCACAGGACTGACCGACTGACTGACTGACTGACTGCCTGACTGACTGACTGACTGACTGAATGACTGACTGACTGAGACTAAATGACTGACTGCTTGACTGACTGGCTGAAGGACTAACTGACTGACTGAGTGACTGACTGACTGGACTGACTGACTGAATAAGGATGACTGACAGACTGACTGAATAAGGCTGACTGACTGACTGACTGACAGACTGACTGAATAAGGCTGACCGACTGACTGACTGCCTGACTGACTGAATGACTGACTGACTGACTGACCGAGACTGACTGACTGACTGACTGAGACTGGACTGGACTGACTGCACAGGACTGACCGACTGAGACTGACTGACTGCCTGACTGACTGACTGACTGAATGACTGACTGACTGAGACTAAATGACTGACTGCTTGACTGACTGGCTGAAGGACTAACTGACTGACTGAGTGACTGACTGACTGCTTTAGTGACTAACTGACTGCACAGGACTGACCGACTGACTGACTGACTGACTGCCTGACTGACTGACTGACTGAATGACTAACTGACTGAGACTAAATGACTGACTGCTTGACTGACTGGCTGAAGGACTAACTGACTGACTGAGTGACTGACTGACTGGACTGACTGACTGAGACTGAATGACTGAGTGCTTGACTGATTGACTGTCAGACTGACTGACTGACTTCGCAAAAGGGAAAAATAAAAAAAAAAGAATTATAAAATTAGAAAAAAATATTTGCTTTTAAGATTTCCTTTCCGGCCGGGACTCGAACCCAGTACCACGCGCTAGGAACCCAACGGTCTAGCCATTAGGCTATCGGAGCTATGTCGATGGAAGTCTTAAATATAATAAAAACAAAAAATGCACCTTGGTAATTATTGATTCAAACACTTTGAAATTTACAGGTCGAATAATTAAACTGACTCAGAATTTTTCTCCCTACATAAATAATCAATATTCGCAAAAGAGAAAAATTTAAAAAAAAAGAAGAAGAAATTTCAAATTAGAAACTAAAAGTATACATTGAAGATTTTCGTTCAGGCTGGGACTCGAACCCAGGGCCACTCGCTTGGAAGCCTAACACTCTAGCCATTAGTCTATGGGAGCTCTGTCGGTGGGAGTTTTAAATATAATAAAAACAAAAAATGCACCTTGGTAATTGTTTATTTAAACACTTCGAAATCTTCGTGTCGAAAAATTAAACTGACTCAGAATTTTCTTCCCTACATAAATAATCAATAATTGCAAAGGAAAGAAATTGAAAAAAAAAGAATTTTCAAATTAGAAAAGAAATAGATACATTGAAGATATTCGCTCCGGCTGGGACTCGAACCCAGGACACTCGCTTGGAAGACCAGCGGTCTAGCCATTAGGCTATCGGAGTTCTGTCGAGCGGAGTCTTACTGCCTGACTGATACTGCCTGACTGACAGACTGACTCACTGACTGACTGATACTGACTGACTGACTCACTGACTGACCGAGACTGACTGACTAACTGCCTGACTGACTGAGAGTGGACTGGCTGACTGACTGACTGACTAACTGACTGACTGAGACTGACTGACTGACTGCTTGACTCTCTGACTGGCTATTTCACTGACTGACTGAATGACTAAATGACTGACTGACACTGACTGACTGACTGCTTGACTACCTGACTGACTGCTTGACTGACTAACTGACTGGACAGGACTGACCGACTGACTGACTGACTCACTGACTGACCGAGACTGACTGACTAACTGCCTGACTGACTGAGACTGGACTGACTGACTGACTGACTGACTAACTGACTGACTGAGACTGACTGACTGAGACTGACTGACTGACTGCTTGACTCTCTGACTGGCTATTTCACTGACTGACTGAATGACTAAATGACTGACTGACACTGACTGACCGACTGCTTGACTACCTGACTGACTGCTTGACTGACTAACTGACTGGACAGGACTGACCGACTGACTGACTGACAGACTGACTGAATAAGGATGACTGACAGACTGACTGAATAAGGCTGACTGACTGACTGACTGACAGACTGACTGAATAAGGCTGACCGACTGACTGACTGCCTGACTGACTGACTGACTGAATGACTGACTGACTGACTGACCGAGACTGACTGACTGACTGACTGAGACTGGACTGGACTGACTGACTGACTGACTGCTTTAGTGACTAACTGACTGCACAGGACTGACCGACTGACTGACTGACTGACTGTCTGACTGACTGACTGACTGAATGACTGACTGACTGAGACTAAATGACTGACTGCTTGACTGACTGGCTGAAGGACTAACTGACTGACTGAGTGACTGACTGACTGGACTGACTGACTGAGACTGAATGACTGAGTGCTTGACTGATTGACTGTCAGACTGACTGACTGACTTCGCAAAAGGGAAAAATAAAAAAAAAGAATTATAAAATTAGAAAAAAATATTTGCATTTAAGATTTCCTTTCCGGCCGGGACTCGAACCCAGTACCACGCGCTAGGAACCCAACGGTCTAGCCATTAGGCTATCGGAGCTCTGGCGATGGAAGTCTTAAATATAATAAAAACAAAAAATGCACCTTGGTAATTATTGATTCAAACACTTCGAAATTTACAGGTCGAATAATTAAACTGACTCAGAATTTTTCTCCCTACATAAATAATCAATATTCGCAAAAGAGAAAAATTTAAAAAAAAAGAAGAAGAAATTTCAAATTAGAAACTAAAAGTATACATTGAAGATTTTCGTTCAGGCTGGGACTCGAACCCAGGGCCACTCGCTTGGAAGCCTAACACTCTAGCCATTAGTCTATGGGAGCTCTGTCGGTGGGAGTTTTAAATATAATAAAAACAAAAAATGCACCTTGGTAATTGTTTATTTAAACACTTCGAAATCTTCGTGTCGAAAAATTAAACTGACTCAGAATTTTCTTCCCTACATAAATAATCAATAATTGCAAAGGAAAGAAATTGAAAAAAAAAGAATTTTCAAATTAGAAAAGAAATAGATACATTGAAGATATTCGCTCCGGCTGGGACTCGAACGCAGGCCACTCGCTTGGAAGACCAGCGGTCTAGCCATTAGGCTATCGGAGTTCTGTCGAGCGGAGTCTTACTGCCTGACTGATACTGCCTGACTGACAGACTGACTCACTGACTGACTGATACTGACTGACTGACTCACTGACTGACCGAGACTGACTGACTAACTGCCTGACTGACTGAGACTGGACTGGCTGACTGACTGACTGACTAACTGACTGACTGAGACTGACAGACTGACTGCTTGACTCTCTGACTGGCTATTTCACTGACTGACTGAATGACTAAATGACTGACTGACACTGACTGACTGACTGCTTGACTGACTAACTGACTGGACAGGACTGACCGACTGACTGACTGACAGGCTGACTGAATAAGGATGATTGACAGACTGACTGAATAAGGCTGACTGACTGACTGACTGACAGACTGACTGAATAAGGCTGACCGATTGACTGACTGCCTGACTGACTGACTGACTGAATGACTGACTGACTGTCTGACCGAGACTGACTGACTGACTGACTGAGACTGGACTGGACTGACTGACTGACTGAGACTGACTGACTGCTTTAGTGACTAACTGACTGCACAGGACTGACCGACTGACTGACTGACTGACTGCCTGACTGACTGACTGACTGACTGAATGACTGACTGACTGAGACTAAATGACTGACTGCTTGACTGACTGGCTGAAGGACTAACTGACTGACTGAGTGACTGACTGACTGGACTGACTGACTGAATAAGGATGACTGACAGACTGACTGAATAAGGCTGACTGACTGACTGAGTGACAGACTGACTGAATAAGGCTGACCGACTGACTGACTGCCTGACTGACTGAATGACTGACTGACTGACTGACCGAGACTGACTGACTGACTGACTGAGACTGGACTGGACTGACTGCACAGGACTGACCGACTGAGACTGACTGACTGCCTGACTGACTGACTGACTGAATGACTGACTGACTGAGACTAAATGACTGACTGCTTGACTGACTGGCTGAAGGACTAACTGACTGACTGAGTGACTGACTGACTGCTTTAGTGACTAACTGACTGCACAGGACTGACCGACTGACTGACTGACTGACTGCCTGACTGACTGACTGACTGAATGACTGACTGACTGAGACTAAATGACTGACTGCTTGACTGACTGGCTGAAGGACTAACTGACTGACTGAGTGACTGACTGACTGGACTGACTGACTGAGACTGAATGACTGAGTGCTTGACTGATTGACTGTCAGACTGACTGACTGACTTCGCAAAAGGGAAAAATAAAAAAAAAAAGAATTATAAAATTAGAAAAAAATATTTGCATTTAAGATTTCCTTTCCGGCCGGGACTCGAACCCAGTACCACGCGCTAGGAACCCAACGGTCTAGCCATTAGGCTATCGGAGCTATGTCGATGGAAGTCTTAAATATAATAAAAACAAAAAATGCACCTTGGTAATTATTGATTCAAACACTTTGAAATTTACAGGTCGAATAATTAAACTGACTCAGAATTTTTCTCCCTACATAAATAATCAATATTCGCAAAAGAGAAAAATTAAAAAAAAAAGAAGAAGAAATTTCAAATTAGAAACTAAAAGTATACATTGAAGATTTTCGTTCAGGCTGGGACTCGAACCCAGGGCAACTCGCTTGGAAGCCTAACACTCTAGCCATTAGTCTATGGGAGCTCTGTCGGTGGGAGTTTTAAATATAATAAAAACAAAAAATGCACCTTGGTAATTGTTTATTTAAACACTTCGAAATCTTCGTGTCGAAAAATTAAACTGACTCAGAATTTTCTTCCCTACATAAATAATCAATAATTGCAAAGGAAAGAAATTGAAAAAAAAAGAATTTTCAAATTAGAAAAGAAATAGATACATTGAAGATATTCGCTCCGGCTGGGACTCGAACCCAGGACACTCGCTTGGAAGACCAGCGGTCTAGCCATTAGGCTATCGGAGTTCTGTCGAGCGGAGTCTTACTGCCTGACTGATACTGCCTGACTGACAGACTGACTCACTGACTGACTGATACTGACTGACTGACTCACTGACTGACCGAGACTGACTGACTAACTGCCTGACTGACTGAGAGTGGACTGGCTGACTGACTGACTGACTAACTGACTGACTGAGACTGACTGACTGACTGCTTGACTCTCTGACTGGCTATTTCACTGACTGACTGAATGACTAAATGACTGACTGACACTGACTGACTGACTGCTTGACTACCTGACTGACTGCTTGACTGACTAACTGACTGGACAGGACTGACCGACTGACTGACTGACAGGCTGACTGAATAAGGATGACTGACAGACTGACTGAATAAGGCTGACTGACTGACTGACTGACAGACTGACTGAATAAGGCTGACCGACTGACTGACTGCCTGACTGACTGACTGACTGAATGACTGACTGACTGTCTGACCGAGACTGACTGACTGACTGACTGAGACTGGACTGGACTGACTGACTGACTGAGACTGACTGACTGCTTTAGTGACTAACTGACTGCACAGGACTGACCGACTGACTGACTGACTGACTGCCTGACTGACTGACTGACTGACTGAATGACTGACTGACTGAGACTAAATGACTGACTGCTTGACTGACTGGCTGAAGGACTAACTGACTGACTGAGTGACTGACTGACTGGACTGACTGACTGAGACTGAATGACTGAGTGCTTGACTGATTGACTGTCAGACTGACTGACTGACTTCGCAAAAGGGAAAAATAAAAAAAAAATAATTATCAAATTAGAAAAAAATATTTGCATTTAAGATTTCCTTTCCGGCCGGGACTCGAACCCAGTACCACGCGCTTGGAACCCAACGGTCTAGCCATTAGGCTATCGGAGCTCTGTCGATGGAAGTCTTAAATATAATAAAAACAAAAAATGCACCTTGGTAATTATTGATTCAAACACTTTGAAATTTACAGGTCGAATAATTAAACTGACTCAGAATTTTTCTCCCTACATAAATAATCAATATTCGCAAAAGAGAAAAATTAAAAAAAAAAAGAAGAAATTTCAAATTAGAAACTAAAAGTATACATTGAAGATTTTCGTTCAGGCTGGGACTCGAACCCAGGGCCACTCGCTTGGAAGCCTAACACTCTAGCCATTAGTCTATGGGAGCTCTGTCGGTGGGAGTTTTAAATATAATAAAAAAAAAAAGCACCTTGGTAATTGTTTATTTAAACACTTTGAAATCTTCGTGTCGAAAAATTAAACTGACTCAGAATTTTCTTCCCTACATAAATAATCAATAATTGCAAACAAAAGAAATTGAAAAAAAAAAGAATTTTCAAATTAGAAAAGAAATATATACATTGAAGATATTCGCTCCGGCTGGGACTCGAACCCAGGCCACTCGCTTGGAAGACCAGCGGTCTAGCCATTAGGCTATCGGAGTTCTGTCGAGCGGAGTCTTACTGCCTGACTGATACTGCCTGACTGACAGACTGACTCACTGACTGACTGATACTGACTGACTGACTCACTGACTGACCGAGACTGACTGCCTAACTGCCTGACTGACTGAGACTGGACTGACTGACTGACTGACTGACTGACTAACTGACTGACTGAGACTGACTGACTGACTGCTTGACTCTCTGACTGGCTATTTCACTGACTGACTGAATGACTAAATGACTGACTGACACTGACTGACTGACTGCTTGACTGACTAACTGACTGGACAGGACTGACCGACTGACTGACTGACAGACTGACTGAATAAGGATGACTGACAGACTGACTGAATAAGGCTGACTGACTGACTGACTGACAGACTGACTGAATAAGGCTGACCGACTGACTGACTGCCTGACTGACTGACTGACTGAATGACTGACTGACTGACTGACCGAGACTGACTGACTGACTGACTGAGACTGGACTGGACTGACTGACTGAGACTGGACTGGACTGACTGACTGACTGACTGAGACTGACTGACTGCTTTAGTGACTAACTGACTGCACAGGACTGACCGACTGACTGACTGACTGCCTGACTGACTGACTGACTGAATGACTGACTGACTGAGACTAAATGACTGACTGCTTGACTGACTGGCTGAAGGACTAACTGACTGACTGAGTGACTGACTGACTGGACTGACTGACTGAGACTGAATGACTGAGTGCTTGACTGATTGATTGTCAGACTGACTGACTGACTTCGCAAAAGGGAAAAATAAAAAAAAAAGAATTATAAAAAATATTTGCATTTAAGATTTCCTTTCCGGCCGGGACTCGAACCCAGTACCACGCGCTAGGAACCCAACGGTCTAGCCATTAGGCTATCGGAGCTCTGTCGATGGAAGTCTTAAATATAATAAAAACAAAAAATGCACCTTGGTAATTATTGATTCAAACACTTTGAAATTTACAGGTCGAATAATTAAACTGACTCAGAATTTTTCTCCCTACATAAATAATCAATATTCGCAAAAGAGAAAAATTAAAAAAAAAGAAGAAGAAATTTTAAATTAGAAACTAAAAGTATACATTGAAGATTTTCGTTCAGGCTGGGACTCGAACCCAGGGCCACTCGCTTGGAAGCCTAACACTCTAGCCATTAGTCTATGGGAGCTCTGTCGGTGGGAGTTTTAAATATAATAAAAAAAAATGCACCTTGGTAATTGTTTATTTAAACACTTTGAAATCTTCGTGTCGAAAAATTAAACTGACTCAGAATTTTCTTCCCTACATAAATAATCAATAATTGCAAACAAAAGAAATTGAAAAAAAAAAAGAATTTTCAAATTAGAAAAGAAATATATACATTGAAGATATTCGCTCCGGCTGGGACTCGAACCCAGGCCACTCGCTTGGAAGACCAGCGGTCTAGCCATTAGGCTATCGGAGTTCTGTCGAGCGGAGTCTTACTGCCTGACTGATACTGCCTGACTGACAGACTGACTCACTGACTGACTGATACTGACTGACTGACTCACTGACTGACCGAGACTGACTGCCTAACTGCCTGACTGACTGAGACTGGACTGACTGACTGACTGACTGACTGACTAACTGACTGACTGAGACTGGACTGACTGACTGACTGACTGACTGACTAACTGACTGACTGAGACTGACTGACTGACAGCTTGACTCTCTGACTGGCTATTTCACTGACTGACTGAATGACTAAATGACTGACTGACACTGACTGACTGACTGCTTGACTACCTGACTGACTGCTTGACCGACTAACTGACTGGACAGGACTGACCGACTGACTGACTGACAGACTGACTGAATAAGGATGACTGACAGACTGACTGAATAAGGCTGACTGACTGACTGACTGACAGACTGACTGAATAAGGCTGACCGACTGACTGACTGCCTGACTGACTGACTGACTGAATGACTGACTGACTGTCTGACCGAGACTGACTGACTGACTGAGACTGGACTGGACTGACTGACTGACTGACTGACTGAGACTGACTGACTGCTTTAGTGACTAACTGACTGCACAGGACTGACCGACTGACTGACTGACTGACTGCCTGACTGACTGACTGACTGAATGACTGACTGACTGAGACTAAATGACTGACTGCTTGACTGACTGGCTGAAGGACTAACTGACTGACTGAGTGACTGACTGACTGGACTGACTGACTGAGACTGAATGACTGAGTGCTTGACTGATTGACTGTCAGACTGACTGACTGACTTCGCAAAAGGGAAAAATAAAAAAAAATAATTATAAAATTAGAAAAAAATATTTGCATTTAAGATTTCCTTTCCGGCCGGGACTCGAACCCAGTACCACGCGCTTGGAACCCAACGGTCTAGCCATTAGGCTATCGGAGCTCTGTCGATGGAAGTCTTAAATATAATAAAAACAAAAAATGCACCTTGGTAATTATTGATTCAAACACTTTGAAATTTACAGGTCGAATAATTAAACTGACTCAGAATTTTTCTCCCTAAATAAATAATCAATGTTCGCAAAGGAGAAAAATTAAAAAAAGAAGAAGAAATTTCAAATTAGAAACTAAAAGTATACATTGAAGATTTTCGTTCAGGCTGGGACTCGAACCCAGGGCCACTCGCTTGGAAGCCTAACACTCTAGCCATTAGTCTATGGGAGCTCTGTCGGTGGGAGTTTTAAATATAATAAAAACAAAAAATGCACCTTGGTAATTGTTTATTTAAACACTTTGAAATCTTCGTGTCGAAAAATTAAACTGACTCAGAATTTTCTTCCCTACATAAATAATCAATAATTGCAAAGGAAAGAAATTGAAAAAAAAAAGAATTTTCAAATTAGAAAAGAAATATATACATTGAAGATATTCGCTCCGGCTGGGACTCGAACCCAGGCCACTCGCTTGGAAGACCAGCGGTCTAGCCATTAGGCTATCGGAGTTCTGTCGAGCGGAGTCTTACTGCCTGACTGATACTGCCTGACTGACAGACTGACTCACTGACTGACTGATACTGACTGACTGACTCACTGACTGACCGAGACTGACTGACTAACTGCCTGACTGACTGAGACTGGACTGACTGACTGACTGACTAACTGACTGACTGAGACTGACTGACTGACTGCTTGACTCTCTGACTGGCTATTTCACTGACTGACTGAATGACTAAATGACTGACTGACACTGACTGACTGACTGCTTGACTACCTGACTGACTGCTTGACTGACTAACTGACTGGACAGGACTGACCGACTGACTGACTGACAGACTGACTGAATAAGAATGACTGACAGACTGACTGAATAAGGCTGACTGACTGACTGACTGACAGACTGACTGAATAAGGCTGACCGACTGACTGACTGCCTGACTGACTGACTGACTGAATGACTGACTGACTGTCTGACCGAGACTGACTGACTGACTGACTGAGACTGGACTGGACTGACTGACTGACTGACTGACTGAGACTGACTGACTGCTTTAGTGACTAACTGACTGCACAGGACTGACCGACTGACTGACTGACTGACTGCCTGACTGACTGACTGCCTGACTGAATGACTGACTGACTGAGACTAAATGACTGACTGCTTGACTGACTGGCTGAAGGACTAACTGACTGACTGAGTGACTGACTGACTGAGACTGATTGACTGAGTGCTTGACTGATTGACTGTCAGATTGACTGACTGACTTCGCAAAAGGGAAAAATAAAAAAAAAATAATTATAAAATTAGAAAAAAATATTTGCATTTAAGTTTGACTGACTGACTGACTGACTGACTGACTGACTGAGACTGACTGACTGACTGCTTGACTCTCTGACTGGCTATTTCACTGACTGACTGAATGACTAAATGACTGACTGACACTGACTGACTGACTGCTTGACTACCTGACTGACTGCTTGACTGACTAACTGACTGGACAGGACTGACCGACTGACTGACTGACAGACTGACTGAATAAGGCTGACCGACTGACTGACTGACTGAATGACTAAATGACTGAATGACTGACTGACTGACTGACCGAGACTGACTGACTGAGGCTGGACTGGACTGACTGACTGACTGACTGACTGAGACTGACTGACTGCTTTAGTGACTAACTGACTGCACAGGACTGACCGACTGACTGACTGACTGACTGCCTGACTGACTGACTGACTGAATGACTGACTGACTGAGACTAAATGACTGACTGCTTGACTGACTGGCTGAAGGACTAACTGACTGACTGAGTGACTGACTGACTGGACTGACTGACTGAGACTGAATGACTGAGTGCTTGACTGATTGACTGTCAGACTGACTGACTGACTTCGCAAAAGGGAAAAATAAAAAAAAAAGAATTATAAAATTAGAAAAAAATATTTGCATTTAAGATTTCCTTTCCGGCCGGGACTCGAACCCAGTACCACGCGCTAGGAACCCAACGGTCTAGCCATTAGGCTACCGGAGCTCTGTCGATGGAAGTCTTAAATATAATAAAAACAAAAAATGCACCTTGGTAATTATTGATTCAAACACTTTGAAATTTACAGGTCGAATAATTAAACTGACTCAGAATTTTTCTCCATACATAAATAATCAATATTCGCAAAAGAGAAAAATTAAAAAAAAAGAAGAAGAAATTTCAAATTAGAAACTAAAAGTATACATTGAAGATTTTCGTTCAGGCTGGGACTCGAACCCAGGGCCACTCACTTGGAAGCCTAACACTCTAGCCATTAGTCTATGGGAGCTCTGTCGGTGGGAGTTTTAAATATAATAAAAACAAAAAATGCACCTTGGTAATTGTTTATTTAAACACTCTGAAATCTTCGTGTCGAAAAATTAAACTGACTCAGAATTTTCTTCCCTACATAAATAATCAATAATTGCAAAGGAAAGAAATTGAAAAAAAAAAAAGAATTTTCAACTAAGAAAAGAAATATATACATTGAAGATATTCACTCCGGCTGGGACTCGAACCCAGGCCACTCGCTTGGAAGACCAGCGGTCTAGCCATTAGGCTATCGGAGTTCTGTCGAGCGGAGTCTTACTGCCTGACTGATACTGCCTGACTGACAGACTGACTCACTGACTGACTGATACTGACTGACTGACTCACTGACTGACCGAGACTGACTGACTAACTGCCTGACTGACTGAGACTGGACTGACTGACTGACTGACTGACTGACTGACTGACTAACTGACTGACTGAGACTGACTGACTGACTGCTTGACTCTCTGACTGGCTATTTCACTGACTGACTGAATGACTAAATGACTGACTGACACTGACTGACTGACTGCTTGACTACCTGACTGACTGCTTGACTGACTAACTGACTGGACAGGACTGACCGACTGACTGACTGACAGACTGACTGAATAAGGATGACTGACAGACTGACTGAATAAGGCTGACTGACTGACTGACTGACAGACTGACTGAATAAGGCTGACCGACTGACTGACTGCCTGACTGACTGACTGACTGAATGACTGACTGACTGACTGACCGAGACTGACTGACTGACTGACTGCACAGGACTGACCGACTGACTGACTGCCTGACTGACTGACTGACTGAATGACTGACTGACTGAGACTAAATGACTGACTGCTTGACTGACTGGCTGAAGGATTAACTGACTGACTGAGTGACTGACTGACTGAGACTGAATGACTGAGTGCTTGACTGATTGACTGTCAGACTGACTGACTGACTTCGCAAAAGGGAAAAATAAAAAAAAAAAGAATTATAAAATTAGAAAAAAATATTTGCATTTAAGATTTCCTTTCCGGCCGGGAATCGAACCCAGTACCACGCGCTAGGAACCCAACGGTCTAGCCATTAGGCTATCGGAGCTCTGTCGATGGAAGTCTTAAATATAATAAAAACAAAAAATGCGCCTTGGTAATTATTGATTCAAACACTTTGAAATTTACAGGTCGAATAATTAAACTGACTCAGAATTTTTCTCCCTACATAAATAATCAATATTCGCAAAAGAGAAAAATTAAAAAAAAAGAAGAAGAAATTTCAAATTAGAAACTAAAAGGATACATTGAAGATTTTCGTTCAGGCTGGGACTCGAACCCAGGGCCACTCGCTTGGAAGCCTAACACTCTAGCCATTAGTCTATGGGAGCTCTGTCGGTGGGAGTTTTAAATATAATAAAAACAAAAAATGCACCTTGGTAATTGTTTATTTAAACACTTTGAAATCTTCGTGTCGAAAAATTAAACTGACTCAGTATTTTCTTCCCTACATAAATAATCAATAATTGCAAAGGAAAAAAATTGAAAAAAAAAGAATTTTCAAATTAGAAAAGAAATATATACATTGAAGATATTCCCTCCGGCTGGGACTCGAACCCAGGCCACTCGCTTGGAAGACCAGCGGTCTAGCCATTAGGCTATCGGAGTTCTGTCGAGCGGAGTCTTACTGCCTGACTGATACTGCCTGACTGACAGACTGACTCACTGACTGACTGATACTGACTGACTGACTCACTGACTGACCGAGACTGACTGACTAACTGCCTGACTGACTGAGACTGGACTGACTGACTAACTGCCTGACTGACTGAGACTGGACTGACTGACTGACTGACTGACTGACTGACTAACTGACTGACTGAGACTGACTGACTGACTGCTTGACTCTCTGACTGGCTATTTCACTGACTGACTGAATGACTATATGACTGACTGACTGCTTGACTACCTTACTGACTGCTTGACTGACTAACTGACTGGACAGGACTGACCGACTGACTGACTGACAGACTGACTGAATAAGGATGACTGACAGACTGACTGAATAAGGCTGACTGACTGACTGACTGACAGACTGACTGAATAAGGATGACTGACTGACTGACTGAATGACTGACTGACTGACTGACTGACCGAGACTGACTGACTGACTGACTGAGACTGGACTGGACTGACTGACTGACTGACTGACTGACTGCTTTAGTGACTAACTGACTGCACAGGACTGACCGACTGACTGACTGACTGACTGCCTGACTGACTGACTGACTGAATGACTGACTGACTGAGACTAAATGACTGACTGCTTGACTGACTGGCTGAAGGACTAACTGACTGACTGAGTGACTGACTGACTGGACTGACTGACTGAGACTGAATGACTGAGTGCTTGACTGATTGACTGTCAGACTGACTGACTGACTTCGCAAAAGGGAAAAATAAAAAAAAAAAGAATTATAAAATTAGAAAAAAATATTTGCATTTAAGATTTCCTTTCCGGCTGGGATTTGAACCCAGGGCGACACTCATGGAAGCCCAACGCTCTCGCCAATATACTATCGGATCTCTGTTGATCGGTGTCTTAATTATAATAAAAACAAAAAATGCACCTTAGTAATTATTGATCTAAAATCTTTGAAATCTAAAGGTCGAATGATTAAACTGACTCAGAATTTTCTTCCGTACATAAATAATCCATATTTGCAAAAGAAAGAAATTGAAAAAAAAAAAGAATCTTCAAATTAGAAGAGAAATATATAAATGGAAGATTTTCGTTCCGGCCGGGACTCAAACCCAGTACCACGCGCTTGGAACCCAACGGTCTAGCCATTAGGCTATCGGAGCTCTGTCGATGGAAGTCTTAAATATAATAAAAACAAAAAATGCACCTTGGTAATTATTGATTCAAACACTTTGAAATTTACAGGTCGAATAATTAAACTGACTCAGAATTTTTCTCCCTACATAAATAATCAATATTCGCAAAAGAGAAAAATTAAAAAAAAAAGAAGAAGAAATTTCAAATTAGAAACTAAAAGTATACATTGAAGATTTTCGTTCAGGCTGGGACTCGAACCCAGGGCCACTCGCTTGGAAGCCTAACACTCTAGCCATTAGTCTATGGGAGCTCTGTCGGTGGGAGTTTTAAATATAATAAAAACAAAAAATGCACCTTGGTAATTGTTTATTTAAACACTTTGAAATCTTCGTGTCGAAAAATTAAACTGACTCAGAATTTTCTTCCCTACATAAATAATCAATAATTGCAAAGGAAAGAAATTGAAAAAAAAAAGAATTTTCAAATTAGAAAAGAAATATATACATTGAAGATATTCGCTCCGGCTGGGACTCGAACCCAGGCCACTCGCTTGGAAGACCAGCGGTCTAGCCATTAGGCTATCGGAGTTCTGTCGAGCGGAGTCTTACTGCCTGACTGATACTGCCTGACTGACAGACTGACTCACTGACTGACTGATACTGACTGACTGACTCACTGACTGACCGAGACTGACTGACTAACTGCCTGACTGACTGAGACTGGACTGACTGACTGACTGACTGACTGACTGACTAATTGACTGACTGAGACTGACTGACTGACTGCTTGACTCTCTGACTGGCTATTTCACTGACTGACTGAATGACTAAATGACTGACTGACACTGACTGACTGACTGCTTGACTACCTGACTGACTGCTTGACTGACTAACTGACTGGACAGGACTGACCGACTGACTGACTGACAGACTGACTGAATAAGGATGACTGACAGACTGACTGAATAAGGCTGACTGACTGACTGACTGACAGACTGACTGAATAAGGATGACTGACAGACTGACTGAATAAGGCTGACTGACTGACTGACTGACAGACTGACTGAATAAGGCTGACCGACTGACTGACTGCCTGACTGACTGACTGACTGAATGACTGACTGACTGACTGACCGAGACTGACTGACTGACTGACTGAGACTGGACTGGACTGACTGACTGACTGACTGACTGACTGAGACTGACTGACTGCTTTAGTGACTAACTGACTGCACAGGACTGACCGACTGACTGACTGACTGACTGACTGAATGACTGACTGACTGAGACTAAATGACTGACTGCTTGACTGACTGGCTGAAGGACTAACTGACTGACTGAGTGACTGACTGACTGGACTGACTAACTGAGACTGAATGACTGAGTGCTTGACTGATTGACTGTCAGACTGACTGACTGACTTCGCAAAAGGGAAAAAAAAAAAAAAAAGAATTATAAAATTAGAAAAAAATATTTGCATTTAAGATTTCCTTTCCGGCCGGGACTCGAACCCAGTACCACGCGCTAGGACCCCAACGGTCTAGCCATTAGGCTATCGGAGCTCTGTCGATGGAAGTCTTAAATATAATAAAAACAAAAAATGCACCTTGGTAATTATTGATTCAAACACTTTGAAATTTACAGGTCGATTAATTAAACTGACTCAGAATTTTTCTCCCTACATAAATAATCAATATTCGCAAAAGAGAAAAATTTAAAAAAAAGAAGAAGAAATTTCAAATTAGAAACTAAAAGGATACATTGAAGATTTTCGTTCAGGCTGGGACTCGAACCCAGGGCCACTCGCTTGGAAGCCTAACACTCTAGCCATTAGTCTATGGGAGCTCTGTCGGTGGGAGTTTTAAATATAATAAAAACAAAAAATGCACCTTGGTAATTGTTTATTTAAACACTTTGAAATCTTCGTGTCGAAAAATTAAACTGACTCAGAATTTTCTTCCCTACATAAATAATCAATAATTGCAAAGGAAAGAAATTGAAAAAAAAAAAGAATTTTCAAATTAGAAAAGAAATATATACATTGAAGATATTCGCTCCGGCTGGGACTCGAACCCAGGCCACTCGCTTGGAAGACCAGCGGTCTAGCCATTAGGCTATCGGAGTTCTGTCGAGCGGAGTCTTACTGCCTGACTGATACTGCCTGACTGACAGACTGACTCACTGACTGACTGATACTGACTGACTGACTCACTGACTGACTCACTGACTGACCGAGACTGACTGACTAACTGCCTGACTGACTGAGACTGGACTGACTGACTGACTGACTGACTGACTAACTGACTGACTGAGACTGACTGACTGACTGCTTGACTCTCTGACTGGCTATTTCACTGACTGACTGAATGACTAAATGACTGACTGACACTGACTGACTGACTGTATGACTACCTGACTGACTGCTTGACTGACTAACTGACTGGACAGGACTGACCGACTGACTGACTGACAGACTGACTGAATAAGGATGACTGACAGACTGACTGAATAAGGCTGACTGACTGACTGACTGACAGACTAACTGAATAAGGCTGACCGACTGACTGACTGCCTGACTGACTGACTGACTGAATGACTGACTGACTGACTGACCGAGACTGACTGACTGACTGACTGAGACTGGACTGGGCTGACTGACTGACTGACTGACTGAGACTGACTGACTGCTTTAGTGACTAACTGACTGCACAGGACTGACCGACTGACTGACTGACTGACTGCCTGACTGACTGACTGACTGAATGACTGACTGACTGAGACTAAATGACTGACTGCTTGACTGACTGGCTGAAGGACTAACTGACTGACTGAGTGACTGACTGACTGGACTGACTGACTGAGACTGAATGACTGAGTGCTTGACTGATTGACTGTCAGACTGACTGACTGACTTCGCAAAAGGGAAAAATAAAAAAAAAGCATTATAAAATTAGAAAAAAATATTTGCATTTAAGATTTCCTTTCCGGCCGGGACTCGAACCCAGTACCACGCGCTAGGAACCCTAACTGACTGACTGAGACTGACTGACTGACTGCTTGACTCTCTGACTGGCTATTTCACTGACTGACTGAATGACTAAATGACTGACTGACACTGACTGACTGACTGCTTGACTACCTGACTGACTGCTTGACTGACTAACTGACTGGACAGGACTGACCGACTGACTGACTGACAGACTGACTGAATAAGGATGACTGACAGACTGACTGAATAAGGCTGACTGACTGACTGACTGACAGACTGACTGAATAAGGATGACTGACAGACTGACTGAATAAGGCTGACTGACTGACTGACTGAATAAGGATGACTGACAGACTGACTGAATAAGGCTGACTGACTGACTGACTGACAGACTGACTGAATAAGGCTGACCGAGTGACTGACTGCCTGACTGACTGACTGACTGAATGACTGACTGACTGACTGACCGAGACTGACTGACTGACTGACTGAGACTGGACTGGACTGACTGACTGACTGACTGACTGAGACTGACTGACTGACTGACTGACTGAGACTGACTGACTGCTTTAGTGACTAACTGACTGCACAGGACTGACCGACTGACTGACTGACTGACTGACTGAATGACTGACTGACTGAGACTAAATGACTGACTGCTTGACTGACTGGCTGAAGGACTAACTGACTGACTGAGTGACTGACTGACTGGACTGACTGACTGAGACTGAATGACTGAGTGCTTGACTGATTGACTGTCAGACTGACTGACTGACTTCCCAAAAGGGAAAAATAAAAAAAAAAGAATTATAAAATTAGAAAAAAATATTTGCATTTAAGATTTCCTTTCCGGTCGGGACTCGAACCCAGTACCACGCGCTAGGACCCCAACGGTCTAGCCATTAGGCTATCGGAGCTCTGTCGATGGAAGTCTTAAATATAATAAAAACAAAAAATGCACCTTGGTAATTATTGATTCAAACACTTTGAAATTTACAGGTCGAATAATTAAACTGACTCAGAATTTTTCTCCCTACATAAATAATCAATATTCGCAAAAGAGAAAAATTAAAAAAAAAGAAGAAGAAATTTCAAATTAGAAACTAAAAGTATACATTGAAGATTTTCGTTCAGGCTGGGACTCGAACCCAGGGCCACTCGCTTGGAAGCCTGACACTCTAGCCATTAGTCTATGGGAGCTCTGTCGGTGGGAGTTTTAAATATAATAAAAACAAAAAATGCACCTTGGTAATTGTTTATTTAAACACTTTGAAATCTTCGTGTCGAAAAATTAAACTGACTCAGAATTTTCTTCCCTACATAAATAATCAATAATTGCAAAGGAAAAAAATTGAAAAAAAAAGAATTTTCAAATTACAAAAGAAATATATACATTGAAGATATTCGCTCCGGCTGGGACTCGAACCCAGGCCACTCGCTTGGAAGACCAGCGGTCTAGCCATTAGGCTATCGGAGTTCTGTCGAGCGGAGTCTTACTGCCTGACTGATACTGCCTGACTGACAGACTGACTCACTGACTGACTGATACTGACTGACTGACTCACTGACTGACCGAGACTGACTGACTAACTGCCTGACTGACTGAGACTGGACTGACTGACTGACTGACTGACTGACTGACTGACTAACTGACTGACTGAGACTGACTGACTGACTGCTTGACTCTCTGACTGGCTATTTCACTGACTGACTGAATGACTAAATGACTGACTGACACTGACTGACTGACTGCTTGACTACCTGACTGACTGCTTGACTGACTAACTGACTGGACAGGACTGACCGACTGACTGACTGACAGACTGACTGAATAAGGATGACTGACAGACTGACTGAATAAGGCTGACTGACTGACTGACAGACTGACTGAATAAGGATGACTGACAGACTGACTGAATAAGGCTGACTGACTGACTGACTGACAGACTGACTGAATAAGGCTGACCGACTGACTGACTGCCTGACTGACTGACTGACTGCCTGACTGACTGACTGACTGACCGAGACTGACTGACTGACTGACTGACTGAGACTGGACTGACTGACTGACTGACTGACTGAGACTGACTGACTGCTTTAGTGACTAACTGACTGCACAGGACTGACCGACTGACTGACTGACTGAGACTAAATGACTGACTGCTTGACTGACTGGCTGAAGGACTAACTGACTGACTGAGTGACTGACTGACTGGACTGACTGACTGAGACTGAATGACTGAGTGCTTGACTGATTGACTGTCAGACTGACTGACTGACTTCGCAAAAGGGAAAAATAAAAAAAAAAAAGAATTATAAAATTAGAAAAAAATATTTGCATTTAAGATTTCCTTTCCGGCTGGGATTTGAACCCAGGGCGACACTCATGGAAGCGCAACTCTCTCGCCAATATACTATCGGATCTCTGTTGATCGGTGTCTTAATTATAATAAAAACAAAAAATGCACCTTAGTAATTATTGATCTAAAATCTTTGAAATCTAAAGGTCGAATGATTAAACTGACTCAGAATTTTCTTCCGTACATAAATAATCCATATTTGCAAAAGAAAGAAATTGAAAAAAAAAAAGAATCTTCAAATTAGAAGAGAAATATATACATGGAAGATTTTCGTTCCGGCCGGGACTCGAACCCAGTACCACGCGCTTGGAACCCAACGGTCTAGCCATTAGGCTATCGGAGCTCTGTCGATGGAAGTCTTAAATATAATAAAAACAAAAAATGCACCTTGGTAATTATTGATTCAAACACTTTGAAATTTACAGGTCGAATAATTAAACTGACTCAGAATTTTTCTCCCTACATAAATAATCAATATTCGCAAAAGAGAAAAATTAAAAAAAAAAGAAGAAGAAATTTCAAATTAGAATCTAAAAGTATACATTGAAGATTTTCGTTCAGGCTGGGACTCGAACCCAGGGCCACTCGCTTGGAAGCCTAACACTCTAGCCATTAGTCTATGGGAGCTCTGTCAGTGGGAGTTTTAAATATAATAAAAACAAAAAATGCACCTTGGTAATTGTTTATTTAAACACTTTGAAATCTTCGTGTCGAAAAATTAAACTGACTCAGAATTTTCTTCCCTACATAAATAATCAATAATTGCAAAGGAAAGAAATTGAAAAAAAAAAAAAGAATTTTCAACTTAGAAAAGAAATATATACATTGAAGATATTCACTCCGGCTGGGACTCGAACCCAGGCCACTCGCTTGGAAGACCAGCGGTCTAGCCATTAGGCTATCGGAGTTCTGTCGAGCGGAGTCTTACTGCCTGACTGATACTGCCTGACTGACAGACTGACTCACTGACTGACTGATACTGACTGACTGACTCACTGACTGACCGAGACTGACTGACTAACTGCCTGACTGACTGAGACTGGACTGACTGACTGCTTGACTCTCTGACTGGCTATTTCACTGACTGACTGAATGACTAAATGACTGACTGACACTGACTGACTGACTGCTTGACTACCTGACTGACTGCTTGACTGACTAACTGACTGGACAGGACTGACCGACTGACTGACTGACAGACTGACTGAATAAGGATGACTGACAGACTGACTGAATAAGGCTGACTGACTGACTGACTGACAGACTGACTGAATAAGGCTGACCGACTGACTGACTGCCTGACTGACTGACTGACTGAATGACTGACTGACTGACTGACCGAGACTGACTGACTGACTGACTGCACAGGACTGACCGACTGACTGACTGCCTGACTGACTGACTGACTGAATGACTGACTGACTGAGACTAAATGACTGACTGCTTGACTGACTGGCTGAAGGATTAACTGACTGACTGAGTGACTGACTGACTGGACTGACTGACTGAGACTGAATGACTGAGTGCTTGACTGATTGACTGTCAGACTGACTGACTGACTTCGCAAAAGGGAAAAATAAAAAAAAAAGAATTATAAAATTAGAAAAAAATATTTGCATTTAAGATTTCCTTTCCGGCCGGGAATCGAACCCAGTACCACGCGCTAGGAACCCAACGGTCTAGCCATTAGGCTATCGGAGCTCTGTCGATGGAAGTCTTAAATATAATAAAAACAAAAAATGCACCTTGGTAATTATTGATTCAAACACTTTGAAATTTACAGGTCGAATAATTAAACTGACTCAGAATTTTTCTCCCTACATAAATAATCAATATTCGCAAAAGAGAAAAATTAAAAAAAAAGAAGAAGAAATTTCAAATTAGAAACTAAAAGGATACATTGAAGATTTTCGTTCAGGCTGGGACTCGAACCCAGGGCCACTCGCTTGGAAGCCTAACACTCTAGCCATTAGTCTATGGGAGCTCTGTCGGTGGGAGTTTTAAATATAATAAAAACAAAAAATGCACCTTGGTAATTGTTTATTTAAACACTTTGAAATCTTCGTGTCGAAAAATTAAACTGACTCAGAATTTTCTTCCCTACATAAATAATCAATAATTGCAAAGGAAAAAAATTGAAAAAAAAAAGAATTTTCAAATTAGAAAAGAAATATATACATTGAAGATATTCCCTCCGGCTGGGACTCGAACCCAGGCCACTCGCTTGGAAGACCAGCGGTCTAGCCATTAGGCTATCGGAGTTCTGTCGAGCGGAGTCTTACTGCCTGACTGATACTGCCTGACTGACAGACTGACTCACTGACTGACTGATACTGACTGACTGACTCACTGACTGACCGAGACTGACTGACTAACTGCCTGACTGACTGAGACTGGACTGACTGACTAACTGCCTGACTGACTGAGACTGGACTGACTGACTGACTGACTGACTGACTGACTAACTGACTGACTGAGACTGACTGACTGACTGCTTGACTCTCTGACTGGCTATTTCACTGACTGACTGAATGACTATATGACTGACTGACTGCTTGACTACCTTACTGACTGCTTGACTGACTAACTGACTGGACAGGACTGACCGACTGACTGACTGACAGACTGACTGAATAAGGATGACTGACAGACTGACTGAATAAGGCTGACTGACTGACTGACTGACAGACTGACTGAATAAGGATGACTGACTGACTGACTGAATGACTGACTGACTGACTGACTGACCGAGACTGACTGACTGACTGACTGAGACTGGACTGGACTGACTGACTGACTGACTGACTGACTGCTTTAGTGACTAACTGACTGCACAGGACTGACCGACTGACTGACTGACTGACTGCCTGACTGACTGACTGACTGAATGACTGACTGACTGAGACTAAATGACTGACTGCTTGACTGACTGGCTGAAGGACTAACTGACTGACTGAGTGACTGACTGACTGGACTGACTGACTGAGACTGAATGACTGAGTGCTTGACTGATTGACTGTCAGACTGACTGACTGACTTCGCAAAAGGGAAAAATAAAAAAAAAAAGAATTATAAAATTAGAAAAAAATATTTGCATTTAAGATTTCCTTTCCGGCTGGGATTTGAACCCAGGGCGACACTCATGGAAGCCCAACGCTCTCGCCAATATACTATCGGATCTCTGTTGATCGGTGTCTTAATTATAATAAAAACAAAAAATGCACCTTAGTAATTATTGATCTAAAATCTTTGAAATCTAAAGGTCGAATGATTAAACTGACTCAGAATTTTCTTCCGTACATAAATAATCCATATTTGCAAAAGAAAGAAATTGAAAAAAAAAAGAATCTTCAAATTAGAAGAGAAATATATACATGGAAGATTTTCGTTCCGGCCGGGACTCAAACCCAGTACCACGCGCTTGGAACCCAACGGTCTAGCCATTAGGCTATCGGAGCTCTGTCGATGGAAGTCTTAAATATAATAAAAACAAAAAATGCACCTTGGTAATTATTGATTCAAACACTTTGAAATTTACAGGTCGAATAATTAAACTGACTCAGAATTTTTCTCCCTACATAAATAATCAATATTCGCAAAAGAGAAAAATTAAAAAAAAAAGAAGAAGAAATTTCAAATTAGAAACTAAAAGTATACATTGAAGATTTTCGTTCAGGCTGGGACTCGAACCCAGGGCCACTCGCTTGGAAGCCTAACTCTCTAGCCATTAGTCTATGGGAGCTCTGTCGGTGGGAGTTTTAAATATAATAAAAACAAAATATGCACCTTGGTAATTGTTTATTTAAACACTTTGAAATCTTCGTGTCAAAAAATTAAACTGACTCAGAATTTTCTTCCCTACATAAATAATCAATAATTGCAAAGGAAAGAAATTGAAAAAAAAAAGAATTTTCAAATTAGGAAAGAAATATATACATTGAAGATATTCGCTCCGGCTGGGACTCGAACCCAGGCCACTCGCTTGGAAGACCAGCGGTCTAGCCATTAGGCTATCGGAGTTCTGTCGAGCGGAGTCTTACTGCCTGACTGATACTGCCTGACTGACAGACTGACTCACTGACTGACTGATACTGACTGACTGACTCACTGACTGACCGAGACTGACTGACTAACTGCCTGACTGACTGAGACTGGACTGACTGACTGACTGACTGACTGACTGACTAATTGACTGACTGAGACTGACTGACTGACTGCTTGACTCTCTGACTGGCTATTTCACTGACTGACTGAATGACTAAATGACTGACTGACACTGACTGACTGACTGCTTGACTACCTGACTGACTGCTTGACTGACTAACTGACTGGACAGGACTGACCGACTGACTGACTGACAGACTGACTGAATAAGGATGACTGACAGACTGACTGAATAAGGCTGACTGACTGACTGACTGACAGACTGACTGAATAAGGATGACTGACAGACTGACTGAATAAGGCTGACTGACTGACTGACTGACAGACTGACTGAATAAGGCTGACCGACTGACTGACTGCCTGACTGACTGACTGACTGAATGACTGACTGACTGACTGACCGAGACTGACTGACTGACTGACTGAGACTGGACTGGACTGACTGACTGACTGACTGACTGACTGAGACTGACTGACTGCTTTAGTGACTAACTGACTGCACAGGACTGACCGACTGACTGACTGACTGACTGACTGAATGACTGACTGACTGAGACTAAATGGCTGAAGGACTAACTGACTGACTGAGTGACTGACTGACTGGACTGACTGACTTCGCAAAAGGGAAAAATAAAAAAAAAGAATTATAAAATTAGAAAAAAATATTTGCATTTAAGATTTCCTTTCCGGCCGGGACTCGAACCCAGTACCACGCGCTAGGACCCCAACGGTCTAGCCATTAGGCTATCGGAGCTCTGTCGATGGAAGTCTTAAATATAATAAAAACAAAAAATGCACCTTGGTAATTATTGATTCAAACACTTTGAAATTTACAGGTCGAATAATTACACTGACTCAGAATTTTTCTCCCTACATAAATAATCAATATTCGCAAAAGAGAAAAATTTAAAAAAAAGAAGAAGAAATTTCAAATTAGAAACTAAAAGGATACATTGAAGCTTTTCGTTCAGGCTGGGACTCGAACCCAGGGCCACTCGCTTGGAAGCCTAACACTCTAGCCATTAGTCTATGGGAGCTCTGTCGGTGGGAGTTTTAAATATAATAAAAACAAAAAATGCACCTTGGTAATTGTTTATTTAAACACTTTGAAATCTTCGTGTCGAAAAATTAAACTGACTCAGAATTTTCTTCCCTACATAAATAATCAATAATTGCAAAGGAAAGAAATTGAAAAAAAAAAAGAATTTTCAAATTAGAAAAGAAATATATACATTGAAGATATTCGCTCCGGCTGGGACTCGAACCCAGGCCACTCGCTTGGAAGACCAGCGGTCTAGCCATTAGGCTATCGGAGTTCTGTCGAGCGGAGTCTTACTGCCTGACTGATACTGCCTGACTGACAGACTGACTCACTGACTGACTGATACTGACTGACTGACTCACTGACTGACCGAGACTGACTGACTAACTGCCTGACTGACTGAGACTGGACTGACTGACTGACTGACTGACTGACTGACTAACTGACTGACTGAGACTGACTGACTGACTGACTGACTGACTAACTGACTGACTGAGACTGACTGACTGACTGCTTGACTCTCTGACTGGCTATTTCACTGACTGACTGAATGACTAAATGACTGACTGACACTGACTGACTGACTGTATGACTACCTGACTGACTGCTTGACTGACTAACTGACTGGACAGGACTGACCGACTGACTGACTGACAGACTGACTGAATAAGGATGACTGACAGACTGACTGAATAAGGCTGACTGACTGACTGACTGACTGACAGACTGACTGAATAAGGCTGACCGACTGACTGACTGCCTGACTGACTGACTGACTGAATGACTGACTGACTGACTGACCGAGACTGACTGACTGACTGACTGAGACTGGACTGGACTGACTGACTGACTGACTGACTGAGACTGACTGACTGCTTTAGTGACTAACTGACTGCACAGGACTGACCGACTGACTGACTGACTGACTGCCTGACTGACTGACTGACTGAATGACTGACTGACTGAGACTAAATGACTGACTGCTTGACTGACTGGCTGAAGGACTAACTGACTGACTGAGTGACTGACTGACTGGACTCACTGACTGAGACTGAATGACTGAGTGCTTGACTGATTGACTGTCAGACTGACTGACTGACTTCGCAAAAGGGAAAAATAAAAAAAAAATTATAAAATTAGAAAAAAATATTTGCATTTAAGATTTCCTTTCCGGCCGGGACTCGAACCCAGTACCACGCGCTAGGAACCCAACGGTCTAGCCATTAGGCTATCGGAGCTCTGTCGATGGAAGTCTTAAATATAATAAAAACAAAAAATGCACCTTGGTAATTATTGATTCAAACACTTTGAAATTTACAGGTCGAATAATTAAACTGACTCAGAATTTTTCTCCCTACATAAATAATCAATATTCGCAAAAGAGAAAAATTAAAAAAAAAAGAAGAAGAAATTTCAAATTAGAAACTAAAAGTATACATTGAAGATTTTCGTTCAGGCTGGGACTCGAACCCAGGGCCACTCGCTTGGAAGCCTAACACTCTAGCCATTAGTCTATGGGAGCTCTGTCGGTGGGAGTTTTAAATATAATAAAAACAAAAAATGCACCTTGGTAATTGTTTATTTAAACACTTTGAAATCTTAGTGTCGAAAAATTAAACTGACTCAGAATTTTCTTCCCTACATAAATAATCAATAATTGCAAAGGAAAGAAATTGAAAAAAAAAGAATTTTCAAATTAGAAAAGAAATATATACATTGAAGATATTCGCTCCGGCTGGGACTCAAACCCAGGCCACTCGCTTGGAAGACCAGCGGTCTAGCCATTAGGCTATCGGAGCTCTGTCGAGCGGAGTCTTACTGCCTGACTGATACTGCCTGCCTGACAGACTGGCTCACTGACTGACTGTTACTGACTGACTGACTCACTGACTGACTGTTACTGACTGACTGACTCACTGACTGACCGAGACTGACTGACTAACTGCCTGACTGACTGAGACTGGACTGACTGACTGACTGACTGACTGACTGACTAACTGACTGACTGACACTGACTGACTGACTGCTTGCCTCTCTGACTGGCTATTTCACTGACTGACTGAATGACTAAATGACTAACTGACACTGACTGACTGACTGCTTGACTACCTGACTGACTGCTTGACTGACTAACTGACTGGACAGGACTGACCGACTGACTGACTGACAGACTGACTGAATAAGGATGACTGACAGACTGACTGAATAAGGCTGACTGACTGACTGACTGACAGACTGACTGAATAAGGATGACTGACAGACTGACTGAATAAGGCTGACTGACTGACTGACTGACAGACTGACTGAATAAGGATGACTGACAGACTGACTGAATAAGGCTGACTGACTGACTGACTGACAGACTGACTGAATAAGGATGACTGACAGACTGACTGAATAAGGCTGACTGACTGACTGACTGACAGACTGACTGAATAAGGCTGACCGAGTGACTGACTGCCTGACTGACTGACTGACTGAATGACTGACTGACTGACTGACCGAGACTGACTGACTGACTGACTGAGACTGGACTGGACTGACTGACTGACTGACTGACTGAGACTGACTGACTGCTTTAGTGACTAACTGACTGCACAGGACTGACCGACTGACTGACTGACTGACTGACTGACTGACTGACTGAATGACTGACTGACTGAGACTAAATGACTGACTGGTTGACTGACTGGCTGAAGGACTAACTGACTGACTGAGTGACTGACTGACTGGACTGACTGACTGAGACTGAATGACTGAGTGCTTGACTGATTGACTGTCAGACTGACTGACTGACTTCGCAAAAGGGAAAAATAAAAAAAAAAAGAATTATAAAATTAGAAAAAAATATTTGCATTTAAGATTTCCTTTCCGGTCGGGACTCGAACCCAGTACCACGCGCTAGGACCCCAACGGTCTAGCCATTAGGCTATCGGAGCTCTGTCGATGGAAGTCTTAAATATAATAAAAACAAAAAATGCACCTTGGTAATTATTGATTCAAACACTTTGAAATTTACAGGTCGAATAATTAAACTGACTCAGAATTTTTCTCCCTACATAAATATTCAATATTCGCAAAAGAGAAAAATTAAAAAAAAAGAAGAAGAAATTTCAAATTAGAAACTAAAAGTATACATTGAAGATTTTCGTTCAGGCTGGGACTCGAACCCAGGGCCACTCGCTTGGAAGCCTGACACTCTAGCCATTAGTCTATGGGAGCTCTGTCGGTGGGAGTTTTAAATATAATAAAAACAAAAAATGCACCTTGGTAATTGTTTATTTAAACACTTTGAAATCTTCGTGTCGAAAAATTAAACTGACTCAGAATTTTCTTCCCTACATAAATAATCAATAATTGCAAAGGAAAAAAATTGAAAAAAAAAGAATTTTCAAATTACAAAAGAAATATATACATTGAAGATATTCGCTCCGGCTGGGACTCGAACCCAGGCCACTCGCTTGGAAGACCAGCGGTCTAGCCATTAGGCTATCGGAGTTTTGTCGAGCGGAGTCTTACTGCCTGACTGATACTGCCTGACTGACAGACTGACTCACTGACTGACTGATACTGACTGACTGACTCACTGACTGACCGAGACTGACTGACTAACTGCCTGACTGACTGAGACTGGACTGACTGACTGACTGACTGACTGACTGACTGACTAACTGACTGACTGAGACTGACTGACTGACTGCTTGACTCTCTGACTGGCTATTTCACTGACTGACTGAATGACTAAATGACTGACTGACACTGACTGACTGACTGCTTGACTACCTGACTGACTGCTTGACTGACTAACTGACTGGACAGGACTGACCGACTGACTGACTGACAGACTGACTGAATAAGGATGACTGACAGACTGACTGAATAAGGCTGACTGACTGACTGACAGACTGACTGAATAAGGATGACTGACAGACTGACTGAATAAGGCTGACTGACTGACTGACTGACAGACTGACTGAATAAGGCTGACCGACTGACTGACTGCCTGACTGACTGACTGACTGACTGACTGACCGAGACTGACTGACTGACTGACTGAGACTGGACTGGACTGACTGACTGACTGACTGACTGAGACTGACTGACTGCTTTAGTGACTAACTGACTGCACAGGACTGACCGACTGACTGACTGACTGACTGCCTGACTGACTGAATGACTGACTGACTGAGACTAAATGACTGACTGGCTGAAGGACTAACTGACTGACTGGACTGACTGACTGAGACTGAATGACTGAGTGCTTGACTGATTGACTGTCAGAGTGACTGACTGACTTCGCAAAAGGGAAAAATAAAAAAAAAAGAATTATAAAATTAGAAAAAAATATTTGCATTTAAGATTTCCTTTCCGGCTGGGATTTGAACCCAGGGCGACACTCATGGAAGCCCAACTCTCTCGCCAATATACTATCGGATCTCTGTTGATCGGTGTCTTAATTATAATAAAAACAAAAAATGCACCTTAGTAATTATTGATCTAAAATCTTTGAAATCTAAAGGTCGAATGATTAAACTGACTCAGAATTTTCTTCCGTACATAAATAATCCATATTTGCAAAAGAAAGAAATTGAAAAAAAAAAGAATCTTCAAATTAGAAGAGAAATATATACATGGAAGATTTTCGTTCCGGCCGGGACTCGAACCCAGTACCACGCGCTTGGAACCCAACGGTCTAGCCATTAGGCTATCGGAGCTCTGTCGATGGAAGTCTTAAATATAATAAAAACAAAAAATGCACCTTGGTAATTATTGATTCAAACACTTTGAAATTTACAGGTCGAATAATTAAACTGACTCAGAATTTTTCTCCCTACATAAATAATCAATATTCGCAAAAGAGGAAAATTAAAAAAAAAAAGAAGAAGAAATTTCAAATTAGAAACTAAAAGTATACATTGAAGATTTTCGTTCAGGCTGGGACTCGAACCCAGGGCCACTCGCTTGGAAGCCTAACACTCTAGCCATTAGTCTATGGGAGCTCTGTCGGTGGGAGTTTTAAATATAATAAAAACAAAAAATGCACCTTGGTAATTGTTTATTTAAACACTTTGAAATCTTCGTGTCGAAAAATTAAACTGACTCAGAATTTTCTTCCCTACATAAATAATCAATAATTGCAAAGGAAAGAAATTGAAAAAAAAAAGAATTTTCAAATTAGAAAAGAAATATATACATTGAAGATATTCGCTCCGGCTGGGACTCGAACCCAGGCCACTCGCTTGGAAGACCAGCGGTCTAGCCATTAGGCTATCGGAGTTCTGTCGAGCGGAGTCTTACTGCCTGACTGATACTGCCTGACTGACATACTGACTCACTGACTGACTGATACTGACTGACTGACTCACTGACTGACCGAGACTGACTGACTAACTGCCTGACTAACTGAGACTGGACTGACTGACTGACTGACTGACTGACTAACTGACTGACTGAGACTGACTGACTGACTGCTTGACTCTCTGACTGGCTATTTCACTGACTGACTGAATGACTAAATGACTGACTGACACTGACTGACTGACTGTATGACTACCTGACTGACTGCTTGACTGACTAACTGACTGGACAGGACTGACCGACTGACTGACTGACAGACTGACTGAATAAGGATGACTGACAGACTGACTGAATAAGGCTGACTGACTGACTGACTGACAGACTGACTGAATAAGGCTGACCGACTGACTGACTGCCTGACTGACTGACTGACTGACCGAGACTGACTGACTGACTGACTGAGACTGGACTGGACTGACTGACTGACTGACTGACTGAGACTGACTGACTGCTTTAGTGACTAACTGACTGCACAGGACTGACCGACTGACTGACTGACAGACTGACTGAATAAGGATGACTGACAGACTGACTGAATAAGGCTGACTGACTGACTGACAGACTGACTGAATAAGGCTGACCGACTGACTGACTGCCTGACTGACTGACTGACTGAATGACTGACTGACTGACTGACCGAGACTGACAGACTGACTGACTGAGACTGGACTGGACTGACTGACTGACTGACTGACTGAGACTGACTGACTGCTTTAGTGACTAACTGACTGACTGAATGACTGACTGACTGAGACTAAATGACTGACTGCTTGACTGACTGGCTGAAGACCTAACTGACTGACTGAGTGACTGACTGACTGACTGAGACTGACTGACTGCTTTAGTGACTAACTGACTGACTGAATGACTGACTGACTGAGACTAAATGACTGACTGCTTGACTGACTGGCTGAAGACCTAACTGACTGACTGAGTGACTGACTGACTGGACTGACTGACTGAGACTGAATGACTGAGTGCTTGACTGATTGACTGTCAGACTGACTGACTGACTTCGCAAAAGGGAAAAATAAAAAAAAAAGAATTATAAAATTAGAAAAAAATATTTGCATTTAAGATTTTCTTTCCGGCCGGGACTCGAACCCAGTACCACGCGCTAGGAACCCAACGGTCTAGCCATTAGGCTATCGGAGCTCTGTCGATGGAAGTCTTAAATATAATAAAAACAAAAAATGCACCTTAGTAATTATTGTTTCAAACACTTTGAAATTTAGAGGTCGAATAATTAAACTGACTCAGAATTTTTCTCCCTACATAAATAATCAATAATCGCAAATAAGAAAAATTAAAAAAAAAAGAAGAAGAAATTTCAAATTAGAAACTAAAAGTATACATTGAAGATTTTCGTTCAGGCTGGGACTCGAACCCAGGGCCACTCGCTTGGAAGCCTAACACTCTAGTCATTAGTCTATGGGAGCTCTGTCGGCGGGAGTTTTAAATATAATAAAAACAAAAAATGCACCTTGGTAATTGTTTATTTAAACACTTTGAAATCTTCGTGTCGAAAAATTAAACTGACTCAGAATTTTCTTCCCTACATAAATAATCAATAATTGCAAAGGAAAGAAATTGAAAAAAAAAAGAATTTTCAAATTAGAAAAGAAATATATACATTGAAGATATTCGCTATCGAGCGTCCGGCTGGGACTCGAACCCAGGCCACTCGCTTTTAAGACCAGCGGTCTAGCCATTAGGCTATCGGAGTTCTGTCGATCGGAGTCTTACTGCCTGACTGATACTGCCTGACTGACAGACTGACTCACTGACTGACTGATACTGACTGACTGACTCACTGACTGACCGAGACTGACTGACTAACTGCCTGACTGACTGAGACTGGACTGACTGACTGACTGACTGACTGACTGACTAACTGACTGACTGAGACTGACTGTCTGACTGCTTGACTCTCTGACTGGCTATTTCACTGACTGACTGAATGACTAAATGACTGACTGACACTGACTGACTGACTGCTTGACTACCTGACTGACTGCTTGACTGACTAACTGACTGGACAGGACTGACCGACTGACTGACTGACAGACTGACTGAATAAGGATGACTGGCAGACTGACTGAATAAGGCTGACTGACTGACTGACTGACAGACTGACTGAATAAGGCTGACCGACTGACTGACTGCCTGACTGACTGACTGACTGAATGACTGACTGACTGACTGACCGAGACTGACTGACTGACTGACTGACACTGGACTGGACTGACTTTCGATGTCGGCTCTTTCTGACTGACTGACTGACTGAGACTGACTGACTGCTTTAGTAACTAACTGACTGCACAGGACTGACCGACTGACTGACTGACTGACTGCCTGACTGACTGACTGACTGAATGACTGACTGACTGAGACTAAATGACTGACTGCTTGACTGACTGGCTGAAGGACTAACTGACTGACTGAGTGACTGACTGACTGGACTGACTGACTGAGACTGAATGACTGAGTGCTTGACTGATTGACTGTCAGACTGACTGACTGACTTCGCAAAAGGGAAAAATAAAAAAAAAGAATTATAAAATTAGAAAAAAATATTTGCATTTAAGATTTCCTTTCCGGCTGGGATTTGAACCCAGGGCGACACTCATGAAAGCCCAACGCTCTCGCCAATATACTATCGGATCTCTGTTGATCGGTGTCTTAATTATAATAAAAACAAAAAATGCACCTTAGTAATTATTGATCTAAAATCTTTGAAATCTAAAGGTCGAATGATTAAACTCACTCAGAATTTTCTTCCGTACATAAATAATCCATATTTGCAAAAGAAAGAAATTGAAAAAAAAAAGAATCTTCAAATTAGAAGAGTAATATATACATGGAAGATTTTCGTTCCGGCCGGGACTCGAACCCAGTACCACGCGCTTGGAACCCAACGGTCTAGCCATTAGGCTATCGGAGCTCTGTCGATGGAAGTCTTAAATATAATAAAAACAAAAAATGCACCTTGGTAATTATTGATTCAAACACTTTGAAATTTACAGGTCGAATAATTAAACTGACTCAGAATTTTTCTCCCTACATAAATAATCAATATTCGCAAAAGAGGAAAATTAAAAAAAAAAGAAGAAGAAATTTCAAATTAGAAACTAAAAGTATACATTGAAGATTTTCGTTCAGGCTGGGACTCGAACCCAGGGCCACTCGCTTGGAAGCCTAACACTCTAGCCATTAGTCTATGGGAGCTCTGTCGGTGGGAGTTTTAAATATAATAAAAACAAAAAATGCACCTTGGTAATTGTTTATTTAAACACTTTGAAATCTTCGTGTCGAAAAATTAAACTGACTCAGAATTTTCTTCCCTACATAAATAATCAATAATTGCAAAGGAAAGAAATTGAAAAAAAAAAAGAATTTTCAAATTAGAAAAGAAATATATACATTGAAGATATTCGCTCCGGCTGGGACTCGAACCCAGGCCACTCGCTTGGAAGACCAGCGGTCTAGCCATTAGGCTATCGGAGTTCTGTCGAGCGGAGTCTTACTGCCTGACTGATACTGCCTGACTGACAGACTGACTCACTGACTGACTGATACTGACTGACTGACTCACTGACTGGCCGAGACTGACTGACTAACTGCCTGACTGACTGAGACTGGACTGACTGACTGACTGACTGACTGACTGACTAACTGACTGACTGAGACTGACTGACTGACTGCTTGACTCTCTGACTGGCTATTTCACTGACTGACTGAATGACTAAATGACTGACTGACACTGACTGACTGACTGCTTGACTACCTGACTGACTGCTTGACTGACTAACTGACTGGACAGGACTGACCGACTGACTGACTGACAGACTGACTGAATAAGGATGACTGACAGACTGACTGAATAAGGCTGACTGACTGACTGACTGACAGACTGACTGAATAAGGCTGACCGACTGACTGACTGCCTGACTGACTGACTGACTGAATGACTGACTGACTGACTGACCGAGACTGACTGACTGACTGACTGAGACTGGACTGGACTGACTGACTGACTGAGACTGACTGACTGCTTTAGTGACTAACTGACTGCACAGGACTGACCGACTGACTGACTGACTGACTGACTGACTGACTGAATGACTGACTGACTGAGACTAAATGACTGACTGCTTGACTGACTGGCTGAAGGACTAACTGACTGACTGAGTGACTGACTGACTGGACTGACTGACTGAGACTGAATGACTGAGTGCTTGACTGATTGACTGTCAGACTGACTGACTGACTTCGCAAAAGGGAAAATTAAAAAAAAAGAATTATAAAATTAGAAAAAAATATTTGCATTTAAGATTTCCTTTCCGGCCGGGACTCGAACCCAGTACCACGCGCTAGGAACCCAACGGTCTAGCCATTAGGCTATCGGAGCTCTGTCGATTGAAGTCTTAAATATAATAAAAACAAAAAATGCACCTTGGTAATTATTGATTCAAACACTTTGAAATTTACAGGTCGAATAATTAAACTGACTCAGAATTTTTCTTCCTACATAAATAATCAATATTTGCAAAAGAGAAAAATTAAAAAAAAAGAAGAAGAAATTTCAAATTAGAAACTAAAAGTATACATTGAAGATTTTCGTTCAGGCTGGGACTCGAACCCAGGGCCACTCGCTTGGAAGCCTAACACTCTAGCCATTAGTCTATGGGAGCTCTGTCGGTGGGAGTTTTAAATATAATAAAAACAAAAAATGCACCTTGGTAATTGCTTATTTAAACACTTTGAAATCTTCGTGTCGAAAAATTAAACTGACTCAAAATTTTCTTCCCTACATAAATAATCAATAATTGCAAAGGAAAGAAATTGAAAAAAAAAGAATTTTCAAATTAGAAAAGAAATATATACATTGAAGATATTCGCTCCGCCTGGGACTCGAACCCAGGCCACTCGCTTTTAAGACCAGCGGTCTAGCCATTAGGCTATCGGAGTTCTGTCGATCGGAGTCTTACTGCCTGACTGATACTGCCTGACTGACAGACTGACTCACTGACTGACTGATACTGACTGACTGACTCACTGACTGACCGAGACTGACTGACTAACTGCCTGACTGACTGAGACTGGACTGACTGACTGACTGACTGACTGACTGACTAACTGACTGACTGAGACTGACTGTCTGACTGCTTGACTCTCTGACTGGCTATTTCACTGACTGACTGAATGACTAAATGACTGACTGACACTGACTGACTGACTGCTTGACTACCTGACTGACTGCTTGACTGACTAACTGACTGGACAGGACTGACCGACTGACTGACTGACAGACTGACTGAATAAGGATGACTGGCAGACTGACTGAATAAGGCTGACTGACTGACTGACTGACAGACTGACTGAATAAGGCTGACCGACTGACTGACTGCCTGACTGACTGACTGACTGAATGACTGACTGACTGACTGACCGAGACTGACTGACTGACTGACTGAGACTGGACTGGACTGACTTTCGATGTCGGCTCTTTCTGACTGACTGACTGACTGAGACTGACTGACTGCTTTAGTGACTAACTGACTGCACAGGACTGACCGACTGACTGACTGACTGACTGCCTGACTGACTGACTGACTGAATGACTGACTGACTGAGACTAAATGACTGACTGCTTGACTGACTGGCTGAAGGACTAACTGACTGACTGAGTGACTGACTGACTGGACTGACTGACTGAGACTGAATGACTGAGTGCTTGACTGATTGACTGTCAGACTGACTGACTGACTTCGCAAAAGGGAAAAATAAAAAAAAAGAATTATAAAATTAGAAAAAAATATTTGCATTTAAGATTTCCTTTCCGGCTGGGATTTGAACCCAGGGCGACACTCATGAAAGCCCAACGCTCTCGCCAATATACTATCGGATCTCTGTTGATCGGTGTCTTAATTATAATAAAAACAAAAAATGCACCTTAGTAATTATTGATCTAAAATCTTTGAAATCTAAAGGTCGAATGATTAAACTCACTCAGAATTTTCTTCCGTACATAAATAATCCATATTTGCAAAAGAAAGAAATTGAAAAAAAAAAAGAATCTTCAAATTAGAAGAGTAATATATACATGGAAGATTTTCGTTCCGGCCGGGACTCGAACCCAGTACCACGCGCTTGGAACCCAACGGTCTAGCCATTAGGCTATCGGAGCTCTGTCGATGGAAGTCTTAAATATAATAAAAACAAAAAATGCACCTTGGTAATTATTGATTCAAACACTTTGAAATTTACAGGTCGAATAATTAAACTGACTCAGAATTTTTCTCCCTACATAAATAATCAATATTCGCAAAAGAGGAAAATTAAAAAAAAAAAGAAGAAGAAATTTCAAATTAGAAACTAAAAGTATACATTGAAGATTTTCGTTCAGGCTGGGACTCGAACCCAGGGCCACTCGCTTGGAAGCCTAACACTCTAGCCATTAGTCTATGGGAGCTCTGTCGGTGGGAGTTTTAAATATAATAAAAACAAAAAATGCACCTTGGTAATTGTTTATTTAAACACTTTGAAATCTTCGTGTCGAAAAATTAAACTGACTCAGAATTTTCTTCCCTACATAAATAATCAATAATTGCAAAGGAAAGAAATTGAAAAAAAAAAGAATTTTCAAATTAGAAAAGAAATATATACATTGAAGATATTCGCTCCGGCTGGGACTCGAACCCAGGCCACTCGCTTGGAAGACCAGCGGTCTAGCCATTAGGCTATCGGAGTTCTGTCGAGCGGAGTCTTACTGCCTGACTGATACTGCCTGACTGACATACTGACTCACTGACTGACTGATACTGACTGACTGACTCACTGACTGACCGAGACTGACTGACTAACTGCCTGACTGACTGAGACTGGACTGACTGACTGACTGACTGACTGAGACTGACTGACTGACTGCTTGACTCTCTGACTGGCTATTTCACTGACTGACTGAATGACTAAATGACTGACTGACACTGACTGACTGACTGCTTGACTACCTGACTGACTGCTTGACTGACTAACTGACTGGACAGGACTGACCGACTGACTGACTGACAGACTGACTGAATAAGGATGACTGACAGACTGACTGAATAAGGCTGACTGACTGACTGACTGACAGACTGACTGAATAAGGCTGACCGACTGACTGACTGCCTGACTGACTGACTGACTGAATGACTGACTGACTGACTGAGACTGGACTGGACTGACTGACTGACTGACTGACTGAGACTGACTGACTGCTTTAGTGACTAACTGACTGCACAGGACTGACCGACTGACTGACTGACTGACTGCCTGACTGACTGACTGACTGAATGACTGACTGACCGAGACTGACTGACTGACTGACTGAGACTGGACTGGACTGACTGACTGACTGACTGACTGAGACTGACTGACTGCTTTAGTGACTAATTGACTGCACAGGACTGACCGACTGACTGACTGACTGACTGCCTGACTGACTGACTGAGACTAAATGACTGACTGCTTGACTGACTGGCTGAAGGACTAACTGACTGACTGAGTGACTGACTGACTGGACTGACTGACTGACTGACTGACTGACTGACTAACTGACTGACTGAGACTGACTGACTGACTGCTTGACTCTCTGACTGGCTATTTCACTGACTGACTGAATGACTAAATGACTGACTGACACTGACTGACTGACTGCTTGACTACCTGACTGACTGCTTGACTGACTAACTGACTGGACAGAACTGACCGACTGACTGACTGACAGACTGACTGAATAAGGATGACTGACAGACTGACTGAATAAGGCTGACTGACTGACTGACTGACATACTGACTGAATAAGGCTGACCGACTGACTGACTGCCTGACTGACTGACTGACTGAATGACTGACTGACTGACTGACTGAGACTGGACTGGACTGACTGACTGAGACTGGACTGGACTGACTGACTGACTGAGACTGACTGACTGCTTTAGTGACTAACTGACTGCACAGGACTGACCGACTGCCTGACTGACTGACTGACTGAATGACTGACTGACTGAGACTAAATGACTGACTGCTTGACTGACTGGCTGAAGGACTAACTGACTGACTGAGTGACTGACTGACTGGACTGACTGACTGAGACTGAATGACTGAGTGCTTGACTGATTGACTGTCAGACTGACTGACTGACTTCGCAAAAGGGAAAAATAAAAAAAAAGAATTATAAAATTAGAAAAAAATATTTGCATTTAAGATTTCCTTTCCGGCCGGGACTCGAACCCAGTACCACGCGCTAGGAACCCAACGGTCTAGCCATTAGGCTACCGGAGCTCTGTCGATTGAAGTCTTAAATATAATAAAAACAAAAAATGCACCTTGGTAATTATTGATTCAAACACTTTGAAATTTACAGGTCGAATAATTAAACTGACTCAGAATTTTTCTTCCTACATAAATAATCAATATTTGCAAAAGAGAAAAATTAAAAAAAAAGAAGAAGAAATTTCAAATTAGAAACTAAAAGTATACATTGAAGATTTTCGTTCAGGCTGGGACTCGAACCCAGGGCCACTCGCTTGGAAGCCTAACACTCTAGCCATTAGACTATGGGAGCTCTGTCGGTGGGAGTTTTAAATATAATAAAAACAAAAAATGCACCTTGGTAATTGTTTATTTAAACACTTTGAAATCTTCGTGTCGAAAAATTAAACTGACTCAGAATTTTCTTCCCTACATAAATAATCAATAATTGCAAAGGAAAGAAATTGAAAAAAAAAGAATTTTCAAATTAGAAAAGAAATATATACATTGAAGATATTCGCTCCGCCTGGGACTCGAACCCAGGCCACTCGCTTGGAAGACCAGCGGTCTAGCCATTAGGCTATCGGAGTTCTGTCGCTCGGAGTCTTACTGCCTGACTGATACTGCCTGACTGACAGACTGACTCACTGACTGACTGATACTGACTGACTGACTCACTGACTGACCGAGACTGACTGACTAACTGCCTGACTGACTGAGACTGGACTGACTGACTGACTGACTGACTGACTGACTAACTGACTGACTGAGACTGACTGTCTGACTGCTTGACTCTCTGACTGGCTATTTCACTGACTGACTGAATGACTAAATGACTGACTGACACTGACTGACTGACTGCTTGACTACCTGACTGACTGCTTGACTGACTAACTGACTGGACAGGACTGACCGACTGACTGACTGACAGACTGACTGAATAAGGATGACTGACAGACTGACTGAATAAGGCTGACTGACTGACTGACTGACCGAGACTGACTGACTGACTGACTGAGACTGGACTGGACTGACTGACTGACTGACTGACTGAGACTGACTGACTGCTTTAGTGACTAACTGACTGCACAGGACTGACCGACTGACTGACTGACTGACTGCCTGACTGACTGACTGACTGAATGACTGACTGACTGAGACTAAATGACTGACTGCTTGACTGACTGGCTGAAGGACTAACTGACTGACTGAGTGACTGACTGACTGGACTGACTGACTGAGACTGAATGACTGAGTGCTTGACTGATTGACTGTCAGACTGACTGACTGACTTCGCAAAAGGGAAAAATAAAAAAAAAGAATTATAAAATTAGAAAAAAATATTTGCATTTAAGATTTCCTTTCCGGCTGGGATTTGAACCCAGGGCGACACTCATGGAAGCCCAACGCTCTCGCCAATATACTATCGGATCTCTGTTGATCGGTGTCTTAATTATAATAAAAACAAAAAATGCACCTTAGTAATTATTGATCTAAAATCTTTGAAATCTAAAGGTCGAATGATTAAACTCACTCAGAATTTTCTTCCGTACATAAATAATCCATATTTGCAAAAGAAAGAAATTGAAAAAAAAAAAAAGAATCTTCAAATTAGAAGAGTAATATATACATGGAAGATTTTCGTTCCGGCCGGGACTCGAACCCAGTACCACGCGCTTGGAACCCAACGGTCTAGCCATTAGGCTATCGGAGCTCTGTCGATGGAAGTCTTAAATATAATAAAAACAAAAAATGCACCTTGGTAATTATTGATTCAAACACTTTGAAATTTACAGGTCGAATAATTAAACTGACTCAGAATTTTTCTCCCTACATAAATAATCAATACTAGTCGACCCGTGCGGAACTCCGCACTGTGCTTCAAATCGTTTCATAAGGCATTTCGCTCTTTAAGAATTTCAAAGGAAGAACATTATGAAGAAGAACCGAAAAAAAAGTAAGCGCTGAAGAGAAGGCATGTAATTTAAAGACATCAGTAACAAAATCTCGTTAAATACAACGTTGTGATAATTTGATCATAGCTCCCCTTTTAATCGTACATATTTTCAATGCAAACATAAATGTCATTAAAAGTGTGGCTGAGTGGTGACTCGTGAAAAAGCAATAATTGTGCATGTGAAAAAACAGGTTGTGGCAAATGCAGTCCTGCACATGTCAGCATCTGACGGGAAAAGAAGAAACATTAAAGAGATATTTATTGGCACGTATTCGAATTTGCGCCATTCTGACTAACAGCCCGACACCCCAACAAACCTAGCAATTGCGCCTTCCTTTTCGAAAGCTATTCATTGAAGGAATGCGTAGTAAAAAACAGCAAAAAAGCTTTTTGCCAAAAAAAAAACATAATAATAATAAGATCATGCATCTGTGTTTTGTCATTAACCAGCATGATACGATTTAAAATTATTCGCAAAGCATGGAATTTGATTAAAGAATGACGAAGATCTCACGTAGCGATTGAAACAAACATTCTAGAGAAGTAATAAATTTGATTGAAAATAAGTGTTTTTATCTTTGAATATTGAACTATTTCACATAGAAGGTTGCTTTAACCGTTAAGGCTTAAATGCCCTCACATGTTTCTCTTTTAATCGAACACTTAAAATTCAAAACCAAAACCAGTTGAACTGAGTCCGTTCTTAAGTGTAATTTTTCGAACGTAGACAAAATGTATTTTTTTTTTCAGCAGAAAGCAGAGGAGTAGAAAATAATTTCTTGCTAATGAAGTTGATAATACTTTTAATGCTTTATATCGTATTCGCGCGAATAAAAAATTAAAGGTTTACTGAGTGAAACTCGTAGTTTTGTTTGGGCGTAGTATTTTTTCATTTGTACAAAAGGTCGAACACTGCTATCAGAAACATCTACATTTTAGCATACAATAAAAATGTTTTTCTGCACAAAAAGGATTTCTTTAGGTAAATCTAATACTTTTTTATGCTTACATTATGTTGAGTGGTCTGGATGTAGTCAAAGAACACAGTTCGATTAACAATCAACTTATCCGAATGATAATTGTAGCCTGCATAAAGGAGTCGAAACACCAAGTAGCATTCCCACTGCATTTATTTTATTAGGTGTGTATGTTATGAGCACATGTAATGCGTAATACTAATATAAATTTGATATTATGTCGGACAGCCCAAGCTTGCCCGAAGTTCAGATAGTTTATACCCGAACGCTCTACCGAAAAAAACTTATCAATTAAACCGAACAACTAAGTCCAGTGCTGTTAAGCTTTATTAAAATATAAACACACACACAGGCTTTTTTTTTTTTTTTTTTGCCGAAAGCGACGTAAAAAATGGAAAACTGCATTAGAACTTTGCTTTAAAAAATGCATAAGAACTACAGGCAGCATCAAGGTTTTGAAACAGCAAGAGGCGATTTAGAAAACTTGAATTTTCGACCGTAAGTCTTTTTTTCGTCATTGGCCAGCCTGATAAGTTTTAAAATGAGAAGGGAATAATATATAAGGTAAGATATTGAAGAAACATTTTTTTATTCCAGAAAATTTTTACAATTTGGCTGCTTGAAGCGTTATGACTTAGATGGAGCACGTGTTCATCATTTAACAGCACGGTTAAAATACAAAATAAATTGAACTATGCTTTCGAATGTAGTAAAAATGTGATAAGCTATTTGTTTTTTAGCAAAAAGAAGAAAAAATATATATTTTACCCTTCAAATTGAGGTAGTATTTTATTTATTTGTACAAAGAGTCAAAAACTCATTAGAAGAATATATATTTCAATATACGATTTATTATTTTTTTCTGAACAAAAAACAATTCTATTGTAGTCTGAAATCTTAAAAAAAAAAAAAACACGTGCAATTTCGAAGTAATTTAGCACAAAATCACTGAATGTTTTCATATCGGCAAAGAGCATTTCCTTCTCATTTACTCTATTCCTTCATAGTTGTTATTCATTTAATTCAGTGTTCATGTAATGCGCGATATTTCTCTAATTTTTTTTGCTGCAGATTGTTCGGACGTGGGCCCGAACACGTAATCTTCGGGTTACGAAGAGAACGCTCTGCCGATCAAGCTACTCAGCTCTGTCGGTCATAGCGCAAATTAAAGTTATAAGTTTGACCGAGAACCTTATTCTGGTTCTTTAAAACAGGTTTTTCGGCTAAAAGAAACAATTTTCAGACCTTGGGTCTATTTTTCGTCAGTAGCCAGCACCATAAGCTATAAAATAAGCCGTAAATCAAAGAAATCGATCAAGAATTGAGGGAAATTTGGCGTAGAAACCAAAAATAGGCTACAGAAATAATATATAAGGACTGGTCGACCCGTGCGGAACTCCGCACTGTGCTTCAAATCGTTTCATAAGGCATTTCGCTCTTTAAGAATTTCAAAGGAAGAACATTATGAAGAAGAACCGAAAAAAAAGTAAGCGCTGAAGAGAAGGCATGTAATTTAAAGACATCAGTAACAAAATCTCGTTAAATACAACGTTGTGATAATTTGATCATAGCTCCCCTTTTAATCGTACATATTTTCAATGCAAACATAAATGTCATTAAAAGTGTGGCTGAGTGGTGACTCGTGAAAAAGCAATAATTGTGCATGTGAAAAAACAGGTTGTGGCAAATGCAGTCCTGCACATGTCAGCATCTGACGGGAAAAGAAGAAACATTAAAGAGATATTTATTGGCACGTATTCGAATTTGCGCCATTCTGACTAACAGCCCGACACCCCAACAAACCTAGCAATTGCGCCTTCCTTTTCGAAAGCTATTCATTGAAGGAATGCGTAGTAAAAAACAGCAAAAAAGCTTTTTGCCAAAAAAAAAAACATAATAATAATAAGATCATGCATCTGTGTTTTGTCATTAACCAGCATGATACGATTTAAAATTATTCGCAAAGCATGGAATTTGATTAAAGAATGACGAAGATCTCACGTAGCGATTGAAACAAACATTCTAGAGAAGTAATAAATTTGATTGAAAATAAGTGTTTTTATCTTTGAATATTGAACTATTTCACATAGAAGGTTGCTTTAACCGTTAAGGCTTAAATGCCCTCACATGTTTCTCTTTTAATCGAACACTTAAAATTCAAAACCAAAACCAGTTGAACTGAGTCCGTTCTTAAGTGTAATTTTTCGAACGTAGACAAAATGTATTTTTTTTTTCAGCAGAAAGCAGAGGAGTAGAAAATAATTTCTTGCTAATGAAGTTGATAATACTTTTAATGCTTTATATCGTATTCGCGCGAATAAAAAATTAAAGGTTTACTGAGTGAAACTCGTAGTTTTGTTTGGGCGTAGTATTTTTTCATTTGTACAAAAGGTCGAACACTGCTATCAGAAACATCTACATTTTAGCATACAATAAAAATGTTTTTCTGCACAAAAAGGATTTCTTTAGGTAAATCTAATACTTTTTTATGCTTACATTATGTTGAGTGGTCTGGATGTAGTCAAAGAACACAGTTCGATTAACAATCAACTTATCCGAATGATAATTGTAGCCTGCATAAAGGAGTCGAAACACCAAGTAGCATTCCCACTGCATTTATTTTATTAGGTGTGTATGTTATGAGCACATGTAATGCGTAATACTAATATAAATTTGATATTATGTCGGACAGCCCAAGCTTGCCCGAAGTTCAGATAGTTTATACCCGAACGCTCTACCGAAAAAAACTTATCAATTAAACCGAACAACTAAGTCCAGTGCTGTTAAGCTTTATTAAAATATAAACACACACACAGGCTTTTTTTTTTTTTTTTTTTTTTTTGCCGAAAGCGACGTAAAAAATGGAAAACTGCATTAGAACTTTGCTTTAAAAAATGCATAAGAACTACAGGCAGCATCAAGGTTTTGAAACAGCAAGAGGCGATTTAGAAAACTTGAATTTTCGACCGTAAGTCTTTTTTTCGTCATTGGCCAGCCTGATAAGTTTTAAAATGAGAAGGGAATAATATATAAGGTAAGATATTGAAGAAACATTTTTTTATTCCAGAAAATTTTTACAATTTGGCTGCTTGAAGCGTTATGACTTAGATGGAGCACGTGTTCATCATTTAACAGCACGGTTAAAATACAAAATAAATTGAACTATGCTTTCGAATGTAGTAAAAATGTGATAAGCTATTTGTTTTTTAGCAAAAAGAAGAAAAAATATATATTTTACCCTTCAAATTGAGGTAGTATTTTATTTATTTGTACAAAGAGTCAAAAACTCATTAGAAGAATATATATTTCAATATACGATTTATTATTTTTTTCTGAACAAAAAACAATTCTATTGTAGTCTGAAATCTTAAAAAAAAAAAAAAAACACGTGCAATTTCGAAGTAATTTAGCACAAAATCACTGAATGTTTTCATATCGGCAAAGAGCATTTCCTTCTCATTTACTCTATTCCTTCATAGTTGTTATTCATTTAATTCAGTGTTCATGTAATGCGCGATATTTCTCTAATTTTTTTTGCTGCAGATTGTTCGGACGTGGGCCCGAACACGTAATCTTCGGGTTACGAAGAGAACGCTCTGCCGATCAAGCTACTCAGCTCTGTCGGTCATAGCGCAAATTAAAGTTATAAGTTTGACCGAGAACCTTATTCTGGTTCTTTAAAACAGGTTTTTCGGCTAAAAGAAACAATTTTCAGACCTTGGGTCTATTTTTCGTCAGTAGCCAGCACCATAAGCTATAAAGTAAGCCGTAAATCAAAGAAATCGATCAAGAATTGAGGGAAATTTGGCGTAGAAACCAAAAATAGGCTACAGAAATAATATATAAGGATTCGCAAAAGAGGAAAATTAAAAAAAAAGAAGAAGAAATTTCAAATTAGAAACTAAAAGTATACATTGAAGATTTTCGTTCAGGCTGGGACTCGAACCCAGGGCCACTCGCTTGGAAGCCTAACACTCTAGCCATTAGTCTATGGGAGCTCTGTCGGTGGGAGTTTTAAATATAATAAAAACAAAAAATGCACCTTGGTAATTATTGTTTATTTAAACACTTTGAAATCTTCGTGTCGAAAAATTAAACTGACTCAGAATTTTCTTCCCTACATAAATAATCAATAATTGCAAAGGAAAGAAATTGAAAAAAAAAAGAATTTTCAAATTAGAAAAGAAATATATACATTGAAGATATTCGCTCCGGCTGGGACTCGAACCCAGGCCACTCGCTTGGAAGACCAGCGGTCTAGCCATTAGGCTATCGGAGTTCTGTCGAGCGGAGTCTTACTGCCTGACTGATACTGCCTGACTGACATACTGACTCACTGACTGACTGATACTGACTGACTGACTCACTGACTGACCGAGACTGACTGACTAACTGCCTGACTGACTGAGACTGGACTGACTGACTGACTGACTGACTGACTGACTAACTGACTGACTGAGACTGACTGACTGACTGCTTGACTCTCTGACTGGCTATTTCACTGACTGACTGAATGACTAAATGACTGACTGACACTGACTGACTGACTGCTTGACTACCTGACTGACTGCTTGACTGACTAACTGACTGGACAGGACTGACCGACTGACTGACTGACAGACTGACTGAATAAGGATGACTGACAGACTGACTGAATAAGGCTGACTGACTGACTGACTGACAGACTGACTGAATAAGGCTGACCGACTGACTGACTGCCTGACTGACTGACTGACTGAATGACTGACTGACTGACTGACCGAGACTGACTGACTGACTGACTGAGACTGGACTGGACTGACTGACTGACTGACTGACTGAGACTGACTGACTGCTTTAGTGACTAACTGACTGCACAGGACTGACCGACTGACTGACTGACTGACTGACTGCCTGACTGACTGACTGACTGAATGACTGACTGACTGAGACTAAATGACTGACTGCTTGACTGACTGGCTGAAGGACTAACTGACTGACTGAGTGACTGACTGACTGGACTGACTGACTGAGACTGAATGACTGTCAGACTGACTGACTGACTTCGCAAAAGGGAAAAATAAAAAAATAAAGAATTATAAAATTAGAAAAAATATTTGCATTTAAGATTTCCTTTCCGGCCGGGATTCGAACCCAGTACCACGCGCTAGGAACCCAACGGTCTAGCCATTAGGATATCGGAGCTCTGTCGATGGAAGTCTTAAATATAATAAAAACAAAAAATGCACTTTGGTAATTATTGATTCAAACACTTTGAAATTTACAGGTCGAATAATTAAACTGACTCAGAATTTTTCTCCCTACATAAATAATCAATATTCGCAAAAGAGAAAAATTAAAAAAAAAGAAGAAGAAATTTTAAATTAGAAACTAAAAGTATTCATTGAAGATTTTCGTTCAGGCTGGGACTCGAACCCAGGGCCACTCGCTTGGAAGCCTAACACTCTAGCCATTACTCTATGGGAGCTCTGTCGGTGGGAGTTTTAAATATAATAAAAACAAAAAATGCACCTTGGTAATTGTTTATTTAAACACTTTGAAATCTTCGTGTCGAAAAATTAAACTGACTCAGAATTTTCTTCCCTACATAAATAATCAATAATTGCAAAGGAAAGAAATTGAAAAAAAAAAGAATTTTCAAATTAGAAAAGAAATATATACATTGAAGATATTCGCTCCGGCTGGGACTCGAACCCAGGCCACTCGCTTGGAAGACCAGCGGTCTAGCCATTAGGCTATCGGAGTTCTGTCGAGCGGAGTCTTACTGCCTGACTGATACTGCCTGACTGACAGACTGACTCACTGACTGACTGATACTGACTGACTGACTCACTGACTGACCGAGACTGACTGACTAACTGCCTGACTGACTGAGACTGGACTGACTGACTGACTGACTGACTGACTAACTGACTGACTGAGACTGACTGACTGACTGCTTGACTCTCTGACTGGCTATTTCACTGACTGACTGAATGACTAAATGACTGACTGACACTGACTGACTGACTGCTTGACTACTTGACTGACTGCTTGACTGACTAACTGACTGGACAGGACTGACCGACTGACTGACTGACAGACTGACTGAATAAGGATGACTGACAGACTGACTGAATAAGGCTGACTGACTGACTGACTGACAGACTGACTGAATAAGGCTGACCGACTGACTGACTGCCTGACTGACTGACTGACTGAATGACTGACTGACTGACTGACCGAGACTGACTGACTGACTGACTGAGACTGGACTGGACTGACTGACTGACTGACTGACTGAGACTGACTGACTGCTTTAGTGACTAACTGACTGCACAGGACTGACCGACTGACTGACTGACTGACTGCCTGACTGACTGACTGACTGAATGACTGACTGACCGAGACTGACTGACTGACTGACTGAGACTGGACTGGACTGACTGACTGACTGACTGACTGAGACTGACTGACTGCTTAAGTGACTAATTGACTGCACAGGACTGACCGACTGACTGACTGACTGCCTGACTGACTGACTGAGACTAAATGACTGACTGCTTGACTGACTGGCTGAAGGACTAACTGACTGACTGAGTGACTGACTGACTGGACTGACTGACTGACTGACTGACTGACTGACTAACTGACTGACTGAGACTGACTGACTGACTGCTTGACTCTCTGACTGGCTATTTCACTGACTGACTGAATGACTAAATGACTGACTGACACTGACTGACTGACTGCTTGACTACCTGACTGACTGCTTGACTGACTAACTGACTGGACAGAACTGACCGACTGACTGACTGACAGACTGACTGAATAAGGATGACTGACAGACTGACTGAATAAGGCTGACTGACTGACTGACTGACAGACTGACTGAATAAGGCTGACCGACTGACTGACTGCCTGACTGACTGACTGACTGAATGACTGACTGACTGACTGACTGAGACTGGACTGGACTGACTGACTGAGACTGGACTGGACTGACTGACTGACTGAGACTGACTGACTGCTTTAGTGACTAACTGACTGCGCAGGACTGACCGACTGCCTGACTGACTGACTGACTGAATGACTGACTGACTGAGACTAAATGACTGACTGCTTGACTGACTGGCTGAAGGACTAACTGACTGACTGAGTGACTGACTGACTGGACTGACTGACTGAGACTGAATGACTGAGTGCTTGACTGATTGACTGTCAGACTGACTGACTGACTTCGCAAAAGGGAAAAATAAAAAAAAAGAATTATAAAATTAGAAAAAAATATTTGCATTTAAGATTTCCTTTCCGGCCGGGACTCGAACCCAGTACCACGCGCTAGGAACCCAACGGTCTAGCCATTAGGCTACCGGAGCTCTGTCGATTGAAGTCTTAAATATAATAAAAACAAAAAATGCACCTTGGTAATTATTGATTCAAACACTTTGAAATTTACAGGTCGAATAATTAAACTGACTCAGAATTTTTCTTCCTACATAAATAATCAATATTTGCAAAAGAGAAAAATTAAAAAAAAAGAAGAAGAAATTTCAAATTAGAAACTAAAAGTATACATTGAAGATTTTCGTTCAGGCTGGGACTCGAACCCAGGGCCACTCGCTTGGAAGCCTAACACTCTAGCCATTAGACTATGGGAGCTCTGTCGGTGGGAGTTTTAAATATAATAAAAACAAAAAATGCACCTTGGTAATTGTTTATTTAAACACTTTGAAATCTTCGTGTCGAAAAATTAAACTGACTCAGAATTTTCTTCCCTACATAAATAATCAATAATTGCAAAGGAAAGAAATTGAAAAAAAAAGAATTTTCAAATTAGAAAAGAAATATATACATTGAAGATATTCGCTCCGCCTGGGACTCGAACCCAGGCCACTCGCTTGGAAGACCAGCGGTCTAGCCATTAGGCTATCGGAGTTCTGTCGCTCGGAGTCTTACTGCCTGACTGATACTGCCTGACTGACAGACTGACTCACTGACTGACTGATACTGACTGACTGACTCACTGACTGACCGAGACTGACTGACTAACTGCCTGACTGACTGAGACTGGACTGACTGACTGACTGACTGACTGACTGACTAACTGACTGACTGAGACTGACTGTCTGACTGCTTGACTCTCTGACTGGCTATTTCACTGACTGACTGAATGACTAAATGACTGACTGACACTGACTGACTGACTGCTTGACTACCTGACTGACTGCTTGACTGACTAACTGACTGGACAGGACTGACCGACTGACTGACTGACAGACTGACTGAATAAGGATGACTGACAGACTGACTGAATAAGGCTGACTGACTGACTGACTGACCGAGACTGACTGACTGACTGACTGAGACTGGACTGGACTGACTGACTGACTGACTGACTGAGACTGACTGACTGCTTTAGTGACTAACTGACTGCACAGGACTGACCGACTGACTGACTGACTGACTGCCTGACTGACTGACTGACTGAATGACTGACTGACTGAGACTAAATGACTGACTGCTTGACTGACTGGCTGAAGGACTAACTGACTGACTGAGTGACTGACTGACTGGACTGACTGACTGAGACTGAATGACTGAGTGCTTGACTGATTGACTGTCAGACTGACTGACTGACTTCGCAAAAGGGAAAAATAAAAAAAAAGAATTATAAAATTAGAAAAAAATATTTGCATTTAAGATTTCCTTTCCGGCTGGGATTTGAACCCAGGGCGACACTCATGGAAGCCCAACGCTCTCGCCAATATACTATCGGATCTCTGTTGATCGGTGTCTTAATTATAATAAAAACAAAAAATGCACCTTAGTAATTATTGATCTAAAATCTTTGAAATCTAAAGGTCGAATGATTAAACTCACTCAGAATTTTCTTCCGTACATAAATAATCCATATTTGCAAAAGAAAGAAATTGAAAAAAAAAAAAAGAATCTTCAAATTAGAAGAGTAATATATACATGGAAGATTTTCGTTCCGGCCGGGACTCGAACCCAGTACCACGCGCTTGGAACCCAACGGTCTAGCCATTAGGCTATCGGAGCTCTGTCGATGGAAGTCTTAAATATAATAAAAACAAAAAATGCACCTTGGTAATTATTGATTCAAACACTTTGAAATTTACAGGTCGAATAATTAAACTGACTCAGAATTTTTCTCCCTACATAAATAATCAATATTCGCAAAAGAGGAAAATTAAAAAAAAAGAAGAAGAAATTTCAAATTAGAAACTAAAAGTATACATTGAAGATTTTCGTTCAGGCTGGGACTCGAACCCAGGGCCACTCGCTTGGAAGCCTAACACTCTAGCCATTAGTCTATGGGAGCTCTGTCGGTGGGAGTTTTAAATATAATAAAAACAAAAAATGCACCTAGGTAATTATTGTTTATTTAAACACTTTGAAATCTTCGTGTCGAAAAATTAAACTGACTCAGAATTTTCTTCCCTACATAAATAATCAATAATTGCAAAGGAAAGAAATTGAAAAAAAAAAAGAATTTTCAAATTAGAAAAGAAATATATACATTGAAGATATTCGCTCCGGCTGGGACTCGAACCCAGGCCACTCGCTTGGAAGACCAGCGGTCTAGCCATTAGGCTATCGGAGTTCTGTCGAGCGGAGTCTTACTGCCTGACTGATACTGCCTGACTGACATACTGACTCACTGACTGACTGATACTGACTGACTGACTCACTGACTGACCGAGACTGACTGACTAACTGCCTGACTGACTGAGACTGGACTGACTGACTGACTGACTGACTGACTGACTAACTGACTGACTGAGACTGACTGACTGACTGCTTGACTCTCTGACTGGCTATTTCACTGACTGACTGAATGACTAAATGACTGACTGACACTGACTGACTGACTGCTTGACTACCTGACTGACTGCTTGACTGACTAACTGACTGGACAGGACTGACCGACTGACTGACTGACAGACTGACTGAATAAGGATGACTGACAGACTGACTGAATAAGGCTGACTGACTGACTGACTGACAGACTGACTGAATAAGGCTGACCGACTGACTGACTGCCTGACTGACTGACTGACTGAATGACTGACTGACTGACTGACCGAGACTGACTGACTGACTGACTGAGACTGGACTGGACTGACTGACTGACTGACTGACTGAGACTGACTGACTGCTTTAGTGACTAACTGACTGCACAGGACTGACCGACTGACTGACTGACTGACTGACTGCCTGACTGACTGACTGACTGAATGACTGACTGACTGAGACTAAATGACTGACTGCTTGACTGACTGGCTGAAGGACTAACTGACTGACTGAGTGACTGACTGACTGGACTGACTGACTGAGACTGAATGACTGTCAGACTGACTGACTGACTTCGCAAAAGGGAAAAATAAAAAAATAAAGAATTATAAAATTAGAAAAAATATTTGCATTTAAGATTTCCTTTCCGGCCGGGATTCGAACCCAGTACCACGCGCTAGGAACCCAACGGTCTAGCCATTAGGATATCGGAGCTCTGTCGATGGAAGTCTTAAATATAATAAAAACAAAAAATGCACTTTGGTAATTATTGATTCAAACACTTTGAAATTTACAGGTCGAATAACTAAACTGACTCAGAATTTTTCTCCCTACATAAATAATCAATATTCGCAAAAGAGAAAAATTAAAAAAAAAGAAGAAGAAATTTTAAATTAGAAACTAAAAGTATTCATTGAAGATTTTCGTTCAGGCTGGGACTCGAACCCAGGGCCACTCGCTTGGAAGCCTAACACTCTAGCCATTACTCTATGGGAGCTCTGTCGGTGGGAGTTTTAAATATAATAAAAACAAAAAATGCACCTTGGTAATTGTTTATTTAAACACTTTGAAATCTTCGTGTCGAAAAATTAAACTGACTCAGAATTTTCTTCCCTACATAAATAATCAATAATTGCAAAGGAAAGAAATTGAAAAAAAAAAGAATTTTCAAATTAGAAAAGAAATATATACATTGAAGATATTCGCTCCGGCTGGGACTCGAACCCAGGCCACTCGCTTGGAAGACCAGCGGTCTAGCCATTAGGCTATCGGAGTTCTGTCGAGCGGAGTCTTACTGCCTGACTGATACTGCCTGACTGACAGACTGACTCACTGACTGACTGATACTGACTGACTGACTCACTGACTGACCGAGACTGACTGACTAACTGCCTGACTGACTGAGACTGGACTGACTGACTGACTGACTGACTGACTAACTGACTGACTGAGACTGACTGACTGACTGCTTGACTCTCTGACTGGCTATTTCACTGACTGACTGAATGACTAAATGACTGACTGACACTGACTGACTGACTGCTTGACTACTTGACTGACTGCTTGACTGACTAACTGACTGGACAGGACTGACCGACTGACTGACTGACAGACTGACTGAATAAGGATGACTGACAGACTGACTGAATAAGGCTGACTGACTGACTGACTGACAGACTGACTGAATAAGGCTGACCGACTGACTGACTGCCTGACTGACTGACTGACTGAATGACTGACTGACTGACTGACCGAGACTGACTGACTGACTGACTGAGACTGGACTGGACTGACTGACTGACTGACTGACTGAGACTGACTGACTGCTTTAGTGACTAACTGACTGCACAGGACTGACCGACTGACTGACTGACTGACTGCCTGACTGACTGACTGACTGAATGACTGACTGACCGAGACTGACTGACTGACTGACTGAGACTGGACTGGACTGACTGACTGACTGACTGACTGAGACTGACTGACTGCTTAAGTGACTAATTGACTGCACAGGACTGACCGACTGACTGACTGACTGCCTGACTGACTGACTGAGACTAAATGACTGACTGCTTGACTGACTGGCTGAAGGACTAACTGACTGACTGAGTGACTGACTGACTGGACTGACTGACTGACTGACTGACTGACTGACTAACTGACTGACTGAGACTGACTGACTGACTGCTTGACTCTCTGACTGGCTATTTCACTGACTGACTGAATGACTAAATGACTGACTGACACTGACTGACTGACTGCTTGACTACCTGACTGACTGCTTGACTGACTAACTGACTGGACAGAACTGACCGACTGACTGACTGACAGACTGACTGAATAAGGATGACTGACAGACTGACTGAATAAGGCTGACTGACTGACTGACTGACAGACTGACTGAATAAGGCTGACCGACTGACTGACTGCCTGACTGACTGACTGACTGAATGACTGACTGACTGACTGACTGAGACTGGACTGGACTGACTGACTGAGACTGGACTGGACTGACTGACTGACTGAGACTGACTGACTGCTTTAGTGACTAACTGACTGCGCAGGACTGACCGACTGCCTGACTGACTGACTGACTGAATGACTGACTGACTGAGACTAAATGACTGACTGCTTGACTGACTGGCTGAAGGACTAACTGACTGACTGAGTGACTGACTGACTGGACTAACTGACTGAGACTGAATGACTGAGTGCTTGACTGATTGACTGTCAGACTGACTGACTGACTTCGCAAAAGGGAAAAATAAAAAAAAAGAATTATAAAATTAGAAAAAAATATTTGCATTTAAGATTTCCTTTCCGGCCGGGACTCGAACCCAGTACCACGCGCTAGGAACCCAACGGTCTAGCCATTAGGCTATCGGAGCTCTGTCGATTGAAGTCTTAAATATAATAAAAACAAAAAATGCACCTTGGTAATTATTGATTCAAACACTTTGAAATTTACAGGTCGAATAATTAAACTGACTCAGAATTTTTCTTCCTACATAAATAATCAATATTTGCAAAAGAGAAAAATTAAAAAAAAAGAAGAAGAAATTTCAAATTAGAAACTAAAAGTATACATCGAAGATTTTCGTTCAGGCTGGGACTCGAACCCAGGGCCACTCGCTTGGAAGCCTAACACTCTAGCCATTAGACTATGGGAGCTCTGTCGGTGGGAGTTTTAAATATAATGAAAACAAAAAATGCACCTTGGTAATTGTTTATTTAAACACTTTGAAATCTTCGTGTCGAAAAATTAAACTGACTCAGAATTTTCTTCCCTACATAAATAATCAATAATTGCAAAGGAAAGAAATTGAAAAAAAAAAGAATTTTCAAATTAGAAAAGAAATATATACATTGAAGATATTCGCTCCGGCTGGGACTCGAACCCAGGCCACTCGCTTGGAAGACCAGCGGTCTAGCCATTAGGCTATCGGAGTTCTGTCGAGCGGAGTCTTACTGCCTGACTGATACTGCCTGACTGACAGACTGACTCACTGACTGACTGATACTGACTGACTGACTCACTGACTGACCGAGACTGACTGACTAACTGCCTGACTGACTGAGACTGGACTGACTGACTGACTGACTGACTGACTAACTGACTGACTGAGACTGACTGACTGACTGCTTGACTCTCTGACTGGCTATTTCACTGACTGACTGAATGACTAAATGACTGACTGACACTGACTGACTGACTGCTTGACTACTTGACTGACTGCTTGACTGACTAACTGACTGGACAGGACTGACCGACTGACTGACTGACAGACTGACTGAATAAGGATGACTGACAGACTGACTGAATAAGGCTGACTGACTGACTGACTGACAGACTGACTGAATAAGGCTGACCGACTGACTGACTGCCTGACTGACTGACTGACTGAATGACTGACTGACTGACTGACCGAGACTGACTGACTGACTGACTGAGACTGGACTGGACTGACTGACTGACTGACTGACTGAGACTGACTGACTGCTTTAGTGACTAACTGACTGCACAGGACTGACCGACTGACTGACTGACTGACTGCCTGACTGACTGACTGACTGAATGACTGACTGACCGAGACTGACTGACTGACTGACTGAGACTGGACTGGACTGACTGACTGACTGACTGACTGAGACTGACTGACTGCTTAAGTGACTAATTGACTGCACAGGACTGACCGACTGACTGACTGACTGCCTGACTGACTGACTGAGACTAAATGACTGACTGCTTGACTGACTGGCTGAAGGACTAACTGACTGACTGAGTGACTGACTGACTGGACTGACTGACTGACTGACTGACTGACTGACTAACTGACTGACTGAGACTGACTGACTGACTGCTTGACTCTCTGACTGGCTATTTCACTGACTGACTGAATGACTAAATGACTGACTGACACTGACTGACTGACTGCTTGACTACCTGACTGACTGCTTGACTGACTAACTGACTGGACAGAACTGACCGACTGACTGACTGACAGACTGACTGAATAAGGATGACTGACAGACTGACTGAATAAGGCTGACTGACTGACTGACTGACAGACTGACTGAATAAGGCTGACCGACTGACTGACTGCCTGACTGACTGACTGACTGAATGACTGACTGACTGACTGACTGAGACTGGACTGGACTGACTGACTGAGACTGGACTGGACTGACTGACTGACTGAGACTGACTGACTGCTTTAGTGACTAACTGACTGCGCAGGACTGACCGACTGCCTGACTGACTGACTGACTGAATGACTGACTGACTGAGACTAAATGACTGACTGCTTGACTGACTGGCTGAAGGACTAACTGACTGACTGAGTGACTGACTGACTGGACTGACTGACTGAGACTGAATGACTGAGTGCTTGACTGATTGACTGTCAGACTGACTGACTGACTTCGCAAAAGGGAAAAATAAAAAAAAAGAATTATAAAATTAGAAAAAAATATTTGCATTTAAGATTTCCTTTCCGGCCGGGACTCGAACCCAGTACCACGCGCTAGGAACCCAACGGTCTAGCCATTAGGCTATCGGAGCTCTGTCGATTGAAGTCTTAAATATAATAAAAACAAAAAATGCACCTTGGTAATTATTGATTCAAACACTTTGAAATTTACAGGTCGAATAATTAAACTGACTCAGAATTTTTCTTCCTACATAAATAATCAATATTTGCAAAAGAGAAAAATTAAAAAAAAAGAAGAAGAAATTTCAAATTAGAAACTAAAAGTATACATCGAAGATTTTCGTTCAGGCTGGGACTCGAACCCAGGGCCACTCGCTTGGAAGCCTAACACTCTAGCCATTAGACTATGGGAGCTCTGTCGGTGGGAGTTTTAAATATAATGAAAACAAAAAATGCACCTTGGTAATTGTTTATTTAAACACTTTGAAATCTTCGTGTCGAAAAATTAAACTGACTCAGAATTTTCTTCCCTACATAAATAATCAATAATTGCAAAGGAAAGAAATTGAAAAAAAAAGAATTTTCAAATTAGAAAAGAAATATATACATTGAAGATATTCGCTCCGCCAGGGACTCGAACCCAGGCCACTCGCTTGGAAGACCAGCGGTCTAGCCATTAGGCTATCGGAGTTCTGTCGCTCGGAGTCTTACTGCCTGACTGATACTGCCTGACTGACAGACTGACTCACTGACTGACTGATACTGACTGACTGACTCACTGACTGACCGAGACTGACTGACTAACTGCCTGACTGACTGAGACTGGACTGACTGACTGACTGACTGACTGACTGACTAACTGACTGACTGAGACTGACTGTCTGACTGCTTGACTCTCTGACTGGCTATTTCACTGACTGACTGAATGACTAAATGACTGACTGACACTGACTGACTGACTGCTTGACTACCTGACTGACTGCTTGACTGACTAACTGACTGGACAGGACTGACCGACTGACTGACTGACAGACTGACTGAATAAGGATGACTGACAGACTGACTGAATAAGGCTGACTGACTGACTGACTGACAGACTGACTGAATAAGGCTGACCGACTGACTGACTGCCTGACTGACTGACTGACTGAATGACTGACTGACTGACTGACCGAGACTGACTGACTGACTGACTGAGACTGGACTGGACTGACTGACTGACTGACTGACTGAGACTGACTGACTGCTTTAGTGACTAACTGACTGCACAGGACTGACCGACTGACTGACTGACTGACTGCCTGACTGACTGACTGACTGAATGACTGACTGACTGAGACTAAATGACTGACTGCTTGACTGACTGGCTGAAGGACTAACTGACTGACTGAGTGACTGACTGACTGGACTGACTGACTGAGACTGAATGACTGAGTGCTTGACTGATTGACTGTCAGACTGACTGACTGACTTCGCAAAAGGGAAAAATAAAAAAAAAGAATTATAAAATTAGAAAAAAATATTTGCATTTAAGATTTCCTTTCCGGCTGGGATTTGAACCCAGGGCGACACTCATGGAAGCCCAACGCTCTCGCCAATATACTATCGGATCTCTGTTGATCGGTGTCTTAATTATAATAAAAACAAAAAATGCACCTTAGTAATTATTGATCTAAAATCTTTGAAATCTAAAGGTCGAATGATTAAACTCACTCAGAATTTTCTTCCGTACATAAATAATCCATATTTGCAAAAGAAAGAAATTGAAAAAAAAAAAGAATCTTCAAATTAGAAGAGTAATATATACATGGAAGATTTTCGTTCCGGCCGGGACTCGAACCCAGTACCACGCGCTTGGAACCCAACGGTCTAGCCATTAGGCTATCGGAGCTCTGTCGATGGAAGTCTTAAATATAATAAAAACAAAAAATGCACCTTGGTAATTATTGATTCAAACACTTTGAAATTTACAGGTCGAATAATTAAACTGACTCAGAATTTTTCTCCCTACATAAATAATCAATATTCGCAAAAGAGGAAAATTAAAAAAAAAAGAAGAAGAAATTTCAAATTAGAAACTAAAAGTATACATTGAAGATTTTCGTTCAGGCTGGGACTCGAACCCAGGGCCACTCGCTTGGAAGCCTAACACTCTAGCCATTAGTCTATGGGAGCTCTGTCGGTGGGAGTTTTAAATATAATAAAAACAAAAAATGCACCTTGGTAATTGTTTATTTAAACACTTTGAAATCTTCGTGTCGAAAAATTAAACTGACTCAGAATTTTCTTCCCTACATAAATAATCAATAATTGCAAAGGAAAGAAATTGAAAAAAAAAAGAATTTTCAAATTAGAAAAGAAATATATACATTGAAGATATTCGCTCCGGCTGGGACTCGAACCCAGGCCACTCGCTTGGAAGACCAGCGGTCTAGCCATTAGGCTATCGGAGTTCTGTCGAGCGGAGTCTTACTGCCTGACTGATACTTCCTGACTGACATACTGACTCACTGACTGACTGATACTGACTGACTGACTCACTGACTGACCGAGACTGACTGACTAACTGCCTGACTGACTGAGACTGGACTGACTGACTGACTGACTGACTGACTGACTAACTGACTGACTGAGACTGACTGACTGACTGCTTGACTCTCTGACTGGCTATTTCACTGACTGACTGAATGACTAAATGACTGACTGACACTGACTGACTGACTGCTTGACTACCTGACTGACTGCTTGACTGACTAACTGACTGGACAGGACTGACCGACTGACTGACTGACAGACTGACTGAATAAGGATGACTGACAGACTGACTGAATAAGGCTGACTGACTGACTGACTGACAGACTGACTGAATAAGGCTGACCGACTGACTGACTGCCTGACTGACTGAATGACTGACTGACTGACTGACCGAGACTGACTGACTGACTGACTGAGACTGGACTGGACTGACTGACTGACTGACTGACTGAGACTGACTGACTGCTTTAGTGACTAACTGACTGCACAGGACTGACCGACTGACTGACTGACTGACTGCCTGACTTACTGAGACTAAATGACTGACTGCTTGACTGACTGGCTGAAGGACTAACTGACTGACTGAGTGACTGACTGACTGAGTGACTGACTGACTGGACTGACTGACTGAGACTGAATGACTGAGTGCTTGACTGATTGACTGTCAGACTGACTGACTGACTTCGCAAAAGGGAAAAATAAAAAAAAAAAGAATTATAAAATTAGAAAAAAATATTTGCATTTAAGATTTCCTTTCCGGCCGGGATTCGAACCCAGTACCACGCGCTAGGAACCCAACGGTCTAGCCATTAGGATATCGGAGCTCTGTCAATGGAAGTCTTAAATATAATAAAAACAAAAAATGCACCTTGGTAATTATTGATTCAAACACTTTGAAATTTACATTTCGAATAATTAAACTGACTCAGAATTTTTCTCCCTACATAAATAATCAATATTCGCAAAAGAGAAAAATTAAAAAAAAAGAAGAAGAAATTTTAAATTAGAAACTAAAAGTATTCATTGAAGATTTTCGTTCAGGCTGGGACTCGAACCCAGGGCCACTCGCTTGGAAGCCTAACACTCTAGCCATTACTCTATGGGAGCTCTGTCGGTGGGAGTTTTAAATATAATAAAAACAAAAAATGCACCTTGGTAATTGTTTATTTAAACACTTTGAAATCTTCGTGTCGAAAAATTAAACTGACTCAGAATTTTCTTCCCTACATAAATAATCAATAATTGCAAAGGAAAGAAATTGAAAAAAAAAAGAATTTTCAAATTAGAAATGAAATATATACATTGAAGATATTCGCTCCGGCTGGGACTCGAACCCAGGCCACTCGCTTGGAAGACCAGCGGTCTAGCCATTAGGCTATCGGAGTTCTGTCGAGCGGAGTCTTACTGCCTGACTGATACTGCCTGACTGACAGACTGACTCACTGACTGACTGATACTGACTGACTGACTCACTGACTGACCGAGACTGACTGACTAACTGCCTGACTGACTGAGACTGGACTGACTGACTGACTGACTGACTGACTAACTGACTGACTGAGACTGACTGACTGACTGCTTGACTCTCTGACTGGCTATTTCACTGACTGACTGAATGACTAAATGACTGACTGACACTGACTGACTGACTGCTTGACTACCTGACTGACTGCTTGACTGACTAACTGACTGTACAGGACTGACCGACTGACTGACTGACAGACTGACTGAATAAGGATGACTGACAGACTGACTGAATAAGGCTGACTGACTGACTGACTGACTGACTGACTGACTGAATAAGGCTGACCGACTGACTGACTGCCTGACTGACTGACTGACTGAATGACTGACTGACTGACTGACCGAGACTGACTGACTGACTGACTGAGACTGGACTGGACTGACTGACTGACTGACTGACTGAGACTGACTGACTGCTTTAGTGACTAACTGACTGCACAGGACTGACCGACTGACTGACTGACTGACTGCCTGACTGACTGACTGACTGAATGACTGACTGACTGAGACTAAATGACTGACTGCTTGACTGACTGGCTGAAGGACTAACTGACTGACTGAGTGACTGACTGACTGGACTGACTGACTGAGACTGAATGACTGAGTGCTTGACTGATTGACTGTCAGACTGACTGACTGACTTCGCAAAAGGGAAAAATAAAAAAAAAAGAATTATAAAATTAGAAAAAAATATTTGCATTTAAGATTTCCTTTCCGGCAGGGATTTGAACCCAGGGCGACACTCATGGAAGCCCAACGCTCTCGCCAATATACTTTCGGATCTCTGTTGATCGGTGTCTTAATTATAATAAAAACAAAAAATGCACCTTAGTAATTATTGATCTAAAATCTTTGAAATCTAAAGGTCGAATGATTAAACTGACTCAGAATTTTCTTCCGTACATAAATAATCCATATTTGCAAAAGAAAGAAATTGAAAAAAAAAAAGAATCTTCAAATTAGAAGAGAAAGATATACATGGAAGATTTTCGTTCCGGCCGGGACTCGAACCCAGTACCACGCGCTCGGAACCCAACGGTCTAGCCATTAGGCTATCGGAGCTCTGTCGGTGGGAGTTTTAAATATAATAAAAACAAAAAATGCACCTTGGTAATTGTTTATTTAAACACTTTGAAATCTTCGTGTCGAAAAATTAAACTGACTCAGAATTTTCATCCCTACATAAATAATCAATAATTGCAAAGGAAAGAAATTGAAAAAAAAAAAAGAATTTTCAAATTAGAAAAGAAATATATACATTGAAGATATTCGCTCCGGCTGGGACTCGAACCCAGGCCACTCGCTTGGAAGACCAGCGGTCTAGCCATTAGGCTATCGGAGTTCTGTCGAGCGGAGTCTTACTGCCTGACTGATACTGCCAGACTGAAAGACTGACTCACTGACTGACTCACTGACTGACTGATATTGACTGACTGACTCACTGACTGACCGAGACTGACTGACTAACTGCCTGACTGACTGAGACTGGACTGACTAAATGACTGACTGACTGACTGACTAACTGACTGACTGAGACTGACTGACTGACTGCTTGACACTCTGACTGGCTATTTCACTGACTGACTGAATGACTAAATGACTGACTGACACTGACTGACTGACTGCTTGACTACCTGACTGACTGCTTGACTGACTAACTGACTGGACAGGACTGACCGACTGACTGACTGACAGACTGACTGAATAAGGCTGACTGACTGACAGACTGACAGACTGACTGAATAAGGCTGACCGACTGACTGACTGCCTGACTGACTGACTGACTGAATGACTGACTGACTGACTGACCGAGACTGACTGACTGACTGACTGAGACTGGACTGGACTGACTGACTGACTGACTGACTGAGACTGACTGACTGCTTTAGTGACTAACTGACTGCACAGGACTGACCGACTGACTGACTGACTGACTGCCTGACTGACTGACTGACTGAATGACTGACTGACTGAGACTAAATGACTGACTGCTTGACTGACTGGCTGAAGGACTAACTGACTGACTGAGTGACTGACTGATTGGACTGACTGACTGAGACTGAATGACTGAGTGCTTGACTGATTGACTGTCAGACTGACTGACTGACTTCGCAAAAGGGAAAAATAAAAAAAAAAGAATTATAAAATTAGAAAAAAATATTTGCATTTAAGATTTCCTTTCCGGCCGGGACTCGAACCCAGGGCCACTCGCTTGGAAGCCTAACACTCTAGCCATTAGTCTATGGGAGCTCTGTCGGTGGGAGTTTTAAATATAATAAAAACAAAAAATGCACCTTGGTAATTGTTTATTTAAACACTTTGAAATCTTCGTGTCGAAAAATTAAACTGACTCAGAATTTTCTTCCCTACATAAATAATCAATAATTGCAAAGGAAAGAAATTGAAAAAAAAAGAATTTTCAAATTAGAAAAGAAATATATACATTGAAGATATTCGCTCCGGCTGGGACTCGAACCCAGGCCACTCGCTTGGAAGACCAGCGGTCTAGCCATTAGGCTATCGGAGTTCTGTCGAGCGGAGTCTTACTGCCTGACTGATACTGCCTGACTGACAGACTGACTCACTGACTGACTGATACTGACTGACTGACTCACTGACTGACCGAGACTGACTGACTAACTGCCTGACTGACTGAGACTGGACTGACTGACTGACTGACTGACTGACTGACTAACTGACTGACTGAGACTGACTGCTTGACTCTCTGACTGGCTATTTCACTGACTGACTGAATGACTAAATGACTGACTGACACTGACTGACTGACTGCTTGAGTACCTGACTGACTGCTTGACTGACTAACTGACTGGACAGGACTGACCGACTGACTGACTGACAGACTGACTGAATAAGGATGACTGACTGACTGACTGACAGACTGACTGAATAAGGCTGACCGACTGACTGACTGCCTGACTGACTGACTGACTGAATGACTGACGGACTGACTGAATGACTGACTGACTGACTGACCGAGACTGACTGACTGACTGACTGAGACTGGACTGGACTGACTGACTGACTGACTGACTGAGACTGACTGACTGCTTTAGTGACTAACTGACTGCACAGGACTGACCGACTGACTGACTGACTGACTGCCTGACTGACTGACTGACTGAATGACTGACTGACTGAGACTAAATGACTGACTGCTTGACTGACTGGCTGAAGGACTAACTGACTGACTGAGTGACTGACGGACTGGACTGACTGACTGAGACTGAATGACTGAGTGCTTGACTGATTGACTGTCAGACTGACTGACTGACTTCGCAAAAGGGAAAAATAAAAAAAAAGAATTATAAAATTAGAAAAAAATATTTGCATTTAAGATTTCCTTTCCGGCTGGGATTTGAACCCAGGGCGACACTCATGGAAGCCCAACGCTCTCGCCAATATACTATCGGATCTCTGTTGATCGGTGTCTTAATTATAATAAAAACAAAAAATGCACCTTAGTAATTATTGATCTAAAATCTTTGAAATCTAAAGGTCGAATGATTAAACTGACTCAGAATTTTCTTCCGTACATAAATAATCCATATTTGCAAAAGAAAGAAATTGAAAAAAAAAGAATTTTCAAATTAGAAAAGAAATATATACATTGAAGATATTCGCTCCGGCTGGGACTCGAACCCAGGCCACTCGCTTGGAAGACCAGCGGTCTAGCCATTAGGCTATCGGAGTTCTGTCGAGCGGAGTCTTACTGCCTGACTGATACTGCCTGACTGACAGACTGACTCACTGACTGACTGATACTGACTGACTGACTCACTGACTGACCGAGACTGACTGACTAACTGCCTGACTGACTGAGACTGGACTGACTGACTGACTGACTGACTGACTGACTAACTGACTGACTGAGACTGACTGACTGACTGCTTGACTCTCTGACTGGCTATTTCACTGACTGACTGAATGACTAAATGACTGACTGACACTGACTGACTGACTGCTTGACTACCTGACTGACTGCTTGACTGACTAACTGACTGGACAGGACTGACCGACTGACTGACTGACAGACTGACTGAATAAGGATGACTGACAGACTGACTGAATAAGGCTGACTGACAGACTGACTGACAGACTGACTGAATAAGGCTGACCGACTGACTGACTGACTGAATGACTGACTGACTGACTGACCGAGACTGACTGACTGACTGACTGAGACTGGACTGGACTGACTGACTGACTGACTGACTGAGACTGACTGACTGCTTTAGTGACTAACTGACTGCACAGGACTGACCGACTGACTGACTGACTGACTGCCTGACTGACTGACTGACTGAATGACTGACTGACTGAGACTAAATGACTGACTGCTTGACTGACTGGCTGAAGGACTAACTGACTGACTGAGTGACTGACTGACTGGACTGACTGACTGAGACTGAATGACTGAGTGCTTGACTGATTGACTGTCAGACTGACTGACTGACTTCGCAAAAGGGAAAAATAAAAAAAAAAAGAATTATAAAATTAGAAAAAATTTTTTTCATTAAAGATTTCCTTTCCGGCCGGGACTCGAACCCAGGGCCACTCGCTTGGAAGCCTAACACTCTAGCCATTAGTCTATGGGAGCTCTGTCGGTGGGAGTTTTAAATATAATAAAAACAAAAAATGCACCTTGGTAATTGTTTATTTAAACACTTTGAAATCTTCGTTTCGAAAAATTAAACTGACTCAGAATTTTCTTCCCTACATAAATAATCAATAATTGCAAAGGAAAGAAATTGAAAAAAAAAAGAATTTTCAAATTAGAAAAGAAATATATACATTGACGAAATTCGCTCCGGCTGGGACTCGAACCCAGGCCACTCGCTTGGAAGACCAGCGGTCTAGCCATTAGGCTATCGGAGTTCTGTCGAGCGGAGTCTTACTGCCTGACTGATACTGCCTGACTGACAGACTGACTCACTGACTGACTGATACTGACTGACTGACTCACTGACTGACCGAGACTGACTGACTAACTGCCTGACTGACTGAGACTGGACTGACTGACTGACTGACTGACTGACTGACTAACTGACTGACTGAGACTGACTGACTGACTGCTTGACTCTCTGACTGGCTATTTCACTGACTGACTGAATGACTAAATGACTGACTGACACTGACTGACTGACTGCTTGACTACCTGACTGACTGCTTGACTGACTAACTGACTGGACAGGACTGACCGACTGACTGACTGACAGACTGACTGAATAAGGATGACTGACAGACTGACTGAATAAGGCTGACTGACTGACTGACTGACAGACTGACTGAATAAGGCTGACCGACTGACTGACTGCCTGACTGACTGACTGACTGAATGACTGACTGACTGACTGACCGAGACTGACTGACTGACTGACTGAGACTGAACTGGACTGACTGACTGACTGACTGACTGAGACTGACTGACTGCTTTAGTGACTAACTGACTGCACAGGACTGACCGACTGACTGACTGACTGACTGCCTGACTGACTGACTGACTGAATGACTGACTGACTGAGACTAAATGACTGACTGCTTGACTGACTGGCTGAAGGACTAACTGACTGACTGAGTGACTGTCTGACTGGACTGACTGACTGAGACTGAATGACTGAGTGCTTGACTGATTGACTGTCAGACTGACTGACTGACTTCGCAAAAGGGAAAAATAAAAAAAAAAGAATTATAAAATTAGAAAAAAATATTTGCATTTAAGATTTCCTTTCCGGCTGGGATTTGAACCCAGGGCGACACTCATGGAAGCCCAACGCTCTCGCCAATATACTATCGGATCTCTGTTGATCGGTGTCTTAATTATAATAAAAACAAAAAATGCACCTTAGTAATTATTGATCTAAAATCTTTGAAATCTAAAGGTCGAATGATTAAACTGACTCAGAATTTTCTTCCGTACATAAATAATCCATATTTGCAAAAGAAAGAAATTGAAAAAAAAAAGAATCTTCAAATTAGAAGAGAAATATATACTTGGCAGATTTTCGTTCCGGCCGGGACTCGAACCCAGTACCACGCGCTTGGAACCCAACGGTCTAGCCATTAGGCTATCGGAGCTCTGTCGATGGAAGTCTTAAATATAATAAAAACAAAAAATGCACCTTGGTAATTATTGATTCAAACACTTTGAAATTTACAGGTCGAATAATTAAACTGACTCAGAATTTTTCTCCCTACATAAATAATCAATATTCGCAAAAGAGAAAAATTAAAAAAAAAAGAAGAAGAAATTTCAAATTAGAAACTAAAAGTATACATTGAAGATTTTCGTTCAGGCTGGGACTCGACCCCAGGGCCACTCGCTTGGAAGCCTAACACTCTAGCCATTAGTCTATGGGAGCTCTGTCGGTCGGAGTTTTAAATATAATAAAAACAAAAAATGCACCTTGGTAATTGTTTATTTAAACACTTTGAAATCTTCGTGTCGAAAAATTAAACTGACTCAGAATTTTCTTCCCTACATAAATAATCAATAATTGCAAAGGAAAGAAATTGAAAAAAAAAAGAATTTTCAAATTAGAAAAGAAATATATACATTGAAGATATTCGCTCCGGCTGGGACTCGAACCCAGGCCACTCGCTTGGAAGACCAGCGGTCTAGCCATTAGGCTATCGGAGTTCTGTCGAGCGGAGTCTTACTGCCTGACTGATACTGCCTGACTGACAGACTGACTCACTGACTGACTGATACTGACTGACTGACTCACTGACTGACCGAGACTGACTGACTAACTGCCTGACTGACTGAGACTGGACTGACTGACTGACGGACTGACTGACAGACTGACTGAATAAGGATGACTGACAGACTGACTGAATAAGGCTGACCGACTGACTGACTGCCTGACTGACTGAATGACTGACTGACTGACCGAGACTGACTGACTGACTGACTGGAGACTGGACTGGACTGACTGACTGACTGACTGAGACTGACTGACTGCTTTAGTGACTAACTGACTGCACAGGACTGACCGACTGACTGACTGACTGACTGCCTGACTGACTGACTGACTGAATGACTGACTGACTGAGACTAAATGACTGACTGCTTGACTGACTGGCTGAAGGACTAACTGACTGACTGAGTGACTGACTGACTGGACTGACTGACTGAGACTGAATGACTGAGTGCTTGACTGATTGACTGTCAGACTGACTGACTGACTTCGCAAAAGGGAAAAATAAAAAAAAGAATTATAAAATTAGAAAAAAACATTTGCATTTAAGATTTCCTTTCCGGCCGGGACTCGAACCCAGTACCACGCGCTAGGAACCCAACGGTCTAGCCATTAGGCTATCAGAGCTCTGTCGATGGAAGTCTTAAATATAATAAAAACAAAAAATGCACCTTGGTAATTATTGATTCAAACACTTTGAAATTTACAGGTCGAATAATTAAACTGACTCAGAATTTTTCTCCCTACATAAATAATCAATATTCGCAAAAGAGAAAAATTAAAAAAAAAAGAAGAAGAAATTTCAAATTAGAAACTAAAAGTATACATTGAAGATTTTCGTTCAGGCTGGGACTCGAACCCAGGGCCACTCGCTTGGAAGCCTAACACTCTAGCCATTAGTCTATGGGAGCTCTCTCGGTGGGAGTTTTAAATATAATAAAAACAAAAAATGCACCTTGGTAATTGTTTATTTAAACACTTTGAAATCTTCGTGTCGAAAAATTAAACTGACTCAGAATTTTCTTCCCTACATAAATAATCAATAATTGCAAAGGAAAGAAATTGAAAAAAAAAAGAATTTTCAAATATGAAAAGAAATATATACATTGAAGATATTCGCTCCGGCTGGGACTCGAACCCAGGCCACTCGCTTGGAAGACCAGCGGTCTAGCCATTAGGCTATCGGAGTTCTGTCGAGCGGAGTCTTACTGCCTGACTGTACTGCCTGACTGACAGACTGACTCACTGACTGACTGATACTGACTGACTGACTCACTGACTGACCGAGACTGACTGACTAACTGCCTGACTGACTGAGACTGGACTGACTGACTGACTGACTGACTGACTTACTGACTAACTGACTGACTGAGACTGACTGACTGCTTGACTCTCTGACTGGCTATTTCACTGACTGACTGAATGACTAAATGACTGACTGACACTGACTGACTGACTGCTTGACAACCTGACTGACTGCTTGACTGACTAACTGACTGGACAGGACTGACCGACTGACTGACTGACAGACTGACTGAATAAGGATGACTGACAGAATAAGGCTGACTGACTGACTGACTGACAGACTGACTGAATAAGGCTGACCGACTGACTGACTGCCTGACTGACTGACTGACTGACTGACCGAGACTGACTGACTGACTGACTGAGACTGGACTGGACTGACTGACTGACTGACTGAGACTGACTGACTGCTTTAGTGACTAACTGACTGCACAGGACTGACCGACTGACTGACTGACTGACTGCCTGACTGACTGACTGACTGAATGACTGACTGACTGAGACTAAATGACTGACTGCTTGACTGACTGGCTGAAGGACTAACTGACTGACTGAGTGACTGACTGACTGGACTGACTGACTGAGACTGAATGACTGAGTGCTTGACTGATTGACTGTCAGACTGACTGACTGACTTCGCAAAAGGGAAAAATAAAAAAAAAGAATTATAAAATTAGAAAAAAATATTTGCATTTAAGATTTCCTTTCCGGCCGGGACTCGAACCCAGTACCACGCGCTAGGAACCCAACGGTCTAGCCATTAGGCTATCGGAGCTCTGTCGATGGAAGTCTTAAATATAATAAAAACAAAAAATGCACCTTGGTAATTATTGATTCAAACACTTTGAAATTTACAGGTCGAATAATTAAACTGACTCAGAATTTTTCTCCCTACATTAATAATCAATATTCGCAAAAGAGAAAAATTAAAAAAAAAGAAAGAGAAATTTCAAATTAGAAACTAAAAGTATACATTGAAGATTTTCGTTCAGGCTGGGACTCGAACCCAGGGCCACTCGCTTGGAAGCCTAACACTCTAGCCATTAGTCTATGGGAGCTCTGTCGGTGGGAGTTTTAAATATAATAAAAACAAAAAATGCACCTTGGTAATTGTTTATTTAAACACTTTGAAATCTTCGTGTCGAAAAATTAAACTGACTCAGAATTTTCTTCCCTACATAAATAATCAATAATTGCAAAGGAAGGAAATTGAAAAAAAAAAGAATTTTCAAATTAGAAAAGAAATATATACATTGAAGATATTCGCTCCGGCTGGGACTCGAACCCAGGCCACTCGCTTGGAAAACCAGCGGTCTAGCCATTAGGCTATCGGAGTTCTGTCGAGCGGAGTCTTACTGCCTGACTGATACTGCCTGACTGACAGACTGACTCACTGACTGACTGATATTGACTGACTGACTCACTGACTGACCGAGACTGACTGACTAACTGCCTGACTGACTGAGACTGGACTGACTGACTGACTGACTGACTGACTGACTAACTGACTGACTGAGACTGACTGACTGACTGCTTGACTCTCTGACTGGCTATTTCACTGACTGACTGAATGACTAAATGACTGACTGACACTGACTGACTGACTGCTTGACTACCTGACTGACTGCTTGACTGACTAACTGACTGGACAGGACAGACCGACTGGACAGGACTGACCGACTGACTGACTGACAGACTGACTGAATAAGGATGACTGACAGACTGACTGAATAAGGCTGACCGACTGACTGACTGAATAAGGCTGACCGACTGACTGACTGCCTGACTGACTGACTGACCGAGACTGACTGACTGACTGACTGAGACTGGACTGGACTGACTGACTGACTGACTGACTGAGACTGACTGACTGCTTTAGTGATTAACTGACTACACAGGACTGACCGACTGACTGACTGACTGACTGCCTGACTGACTGAGACTGAATGACTGAGTGCTTGACTGATTGACTGTCAGACTGACTGACTGACTTCGCAAAAGGGAAAAATAAAAAAAAAAGAATTATAAAATTAGAAAAAAATATTTGCATTTAAGATTTCCTTTCCGGCCGGGACTCGAACCCAGGGCCACTCGCTTGGAAGCCTAACACTCTAGCCATTAGTCTATGGGAGCTCTGTCGGTGGGAGTTTTAAATATAATAAAAACAAAAAATGCACCTTGGTAATTGTTTATTTAAACACTTTGAAATCTTCGTGTCGAAAAATTAAACTGACTCAGAATTTTCTTCCCTACATAAATAATCAATAATTGCAAAGGAAAGAAATTGAAAAAAAAAAAAGAATTTTCAAATTAGAAAAGAAATATATACATTGAAGATATTCGCTCCGGCTGGGACTCGAACCCAGGCCACTCGCTTGGAAGACCAGCGGTCTAGCCATCAGGCTATCGGAGTTCTGTCGAGCGGAGTCTTACTGCCTGACTGATACTGCCTGACTGACAGACTGACTCACTGACTGACCGATACTGACTGACTGACTCACTGACTGACAGAGACTGACTGACTAACTGCCTGACTGACTGAGACTGGACTGACTGACTGACTGACTGACTGACTGACTAACTGACTGACTGAGACTGACTGACTGACTGCTTGACTCTCTGACTGGCTATTTCACTGACTGACTGAATGACTAAATGACTGACTGACACTGACTGACTGACTGCTTGACTACCTGACTGACTGCTTGACTGACTAACTGACTGGACAGGACTGACCGACTGAGTGACTGACAGACTGACTGAATAAGGATGACTGACAGACTGACTGAATAAGGCTGACTGACTGACTGACTGACCGACTGACTGACTGCCTGACTGACTGACTGACTGAATGACTGACTGACCGAGACTGACTGACAGACTGACTGAGACTGGACTGGACTGACTGACTGACTGACTGACTGAGACTGACTGACTGCTTTAGTGACTAACTGACTGCACAGGACTGACCGACTGACTGACTGAATGACTGACTGACTGAGACTAAATGACTGACTGCTTGACTGACTGGCTGAAGGACTAACTGACTGACTGAGTGACTGACTGACTGGACTGACTGACTGAGACTGAATGACTGAGTGCTTGACTGATTGACTGTCAGACTGACTGACTGACTTCGCAAAAGGGAAAAATAAAAAAAAAAGAATTATAAAATTAGAAAAAAACATTTGCATTTAAGATTTCCTTTCCGGCCGGGACTCGAACCCAGTACCACGCGCTAGGAACCCAACGGTCTAGCCATTAGGCTATCGGAGCTCTGTCGATGGAAGTCTTAAATATAATAAAAACAAAAAATGCACCTTGGTAATTATTGATTCAAACACTTTGAAATTTACAGGTCGAATAATTAAACTGACTCAGAATTTTTCTCCCTACATAAATAATCAATATTCGCAAAAGAGAAAAATTAAAAAAAAAAGAAGAAGAAATTTCAAATTAGAAACTAAAAGTATACATTGAAGATTTTCGTTCAGGCTGGGACTCGAACCCAGGGCCACTCGCTTGGAAGCCTAACACTCTAGCCATTAGTCTATGGGAGCTCTCTCGGTGGGAGTTTTAAATATAATAAAAACAAAAAATGCACCTTGGTAATTGTTTATTTAAACACTTTGAAATCTTCGTGTCGAAAAATTAAACTGACTCAGAATTTTCTTCCCTACATAAATAATCAATAATTGCAAAGGAAAGAAATTGAAAAAAAAAAGAATTTTCAAATATGAAAAGAAATATATACATTGAAGATATTCGCTCCGGCTGGGACTCGAACCCAGGCCACTCGCTTAAAAGACCAGCGGTCTAGCCATTAGGCTATCGGAGTTCTGTCGAGCGGAGTCTTACTGCCTGACTGTACTGCCTGACTGACAGACTGACTCACTGACTGACTGATACTGACTGACTGACTCACTGACTGACCGAGACTGACTGACTAACTGCCTGACTGACTGAGACTGGACTGACTGACTGACTGACTGACTTACTGACTAACTGACTGACTGAGACTGACTGACTGCTTGACTCTCTGACTGGCTATTTCACTGACTGACTGAATGACTAAATGACTGACTGACACTGACTGACTGACTGCTTGAAAACCTGACTGACTGCTTGACTGACTAACTGACTGGACAGGACTGACCGACTGACTGACTGATAGACTGACTGAATAAGGATGACTGACAGACTGACTGAATAAGGCTGACTGACTGACTGACTGACAGACTGACTGAATAAGGCTGACCGACTGACTGACTGCCTGACTGACTGACTGACTGACTGACCGAGACTGACTGACTGACTGACTGAGACTGGACTGGACTGACTGACTGACTGACTGAGACTGACTGACTGCTTTAGTGACTAACTGACTGCACAGGACTGACCGACTGACTGACTGACTGACTGCCTGACTGACTGACTGACTGAATGACTGACTGACTGAGACTAAATGACTGACTGCTTGACTGACTGGCTGAAGGACTAACTGACTGACTGAGTGACTGACTGACTGGACTGAATGACTGAGTGCTTGACTGATTGACTGTCAGACTGACTGACTGACTTCGCAAAAGGGAAAAATAAAAAAAAAGAATTAGAAAATTAGAAAAAAAATATTTGCATTTAAGATTTCCTTTCCGGCCGGGACTCGAACCCAGTACCACGCGCTAGGAACCCAACGGTCTAGCCATTAGGCTATCGGATCTCTGTCGATGGAAGTCTTAAATATAATAAAAACAAAAAATGCACCTTGGTAATTATTGATTCAAACACTTTGAAATTTACAGGTCGAATAATTAAACTGACTCAGAATTTTTCTCCCTACATAAATAATCAATATTCGCAAAAGAGAAAAATTAAAAAAAAAAAGAAGAAGAAATTTCAAATTAGAAACTAAAAGTATACATTGAAGATTTTCGTTCAGGCTGGGACTCGAACCCAGGGCCACTCGCTTGGAAGCCTAACACTCTAGCCATTAGTCTATGGGAGCTCTGTCGGTGGGAGTTTTAAATATAATAAAAACAAAAAATGCACCTTGGTAATTGTTTATTTAAACACTTTGAAATCTTCGTGTCGAAAAATTAAACTGACTCAGAATTTTCTTCCCTACATAAATAATCAATAATTGCAAAGGAAAGAAATTGAAAAAAAAAAGAATTTTCAAATTAGAAAAGAAATATATACATTGAAGATATTCGCTCCGGCTGGGACTCGAACCCAGGCCACTCGCTTGGAAGACCAGCGGTCTAGCCATTAGGCTATCGGAGTTCTGTCGAGCGGAGTCTTACTGCCTGACTGATACTGCCTGACTGACAGACTGACTCACTGACTGACTGATATTGACTGACTGACTCACTGACTGACCGAGACTGACTGACTAACTGCCTGACTGACTGAGACTGGACTGACTGACTGACTGACTGACTGACTGACTAACTGACTGACTGAGACTGACTGACTGACTGCTTGACTCTCTGACTGGCTATTTCACTGACTGACTGAATGACTAAATGACTGACTGACACTGACTGACTGACTGCTTGACTACCTGACTGGACAGGACTGACCGACTGAGTGACTGACAGACTGACTGAATAAGGATGACTGACAGACTGACTGAATAAGGCTGACTGACTGACTGACTGACAGACTGACTGAATAAGGCTGACCGACTGACTGACTGCCTGACTGACTGACTGACTGAATGACTGACTGACTGACTGACCGAGACTGACTGACTGACTGACTGAGACTGGACTGGACTGACTGACTGACCGAGACTGACTGACTGACTGACTGCTTTAGTGACTAACTGACTGCACAGGACTGACCGACTGACTGACTGACTGACTGCCTGACTGACTGACTGACTGAATGACTGACTGACTGAGACTAAATGACTGACTGCTTGACTGACTGGCTGAAGGACTAACTGACTGACTGAGTGACTGACTGACTGGACTGACTGACTGAGACTGAATGACTGAGTGCTTGACTGATTGACTGTCAGACTGACTGACTGACTTCGCAAAAGGGAAAAATAAAAAAAAAGAATTATAAAATTAGAAAAAAATATTTGCATTTAAGATTTCCTTTCCGGCCGGGACTCGAACCCAGTACCCCGCGCTAGGAACCCAACTGTCTAGCCATTAGGCTATCGGAGCTCTGTCGATGGAAGTCTTAAATATAATAAAAACAAAAAATGCACCTTGGTAATTATTGATTCAAACACTTTGAAATTTACAGGTCGAATAATTAAACTGACTCAGAATTTTTCTCCCTACATAAATAATCAATATTCGCAAAAGAGAAAAATTAAAAAAAAAAGAAGAAGAAATTTCAAATTAGAAACTAAAAGTATACATCGAAGATTTTCGTTCAGGCTGGGACTCGAACCCAGGGCCACTCGCTTGGAAGCCTAACACTCTAGCCATTAGTCTATGGGAGCTCTGTCGGTGGGAGTTTTAAATATAATAAAAACAAAAAATGCACCTTGGTAATTGTTTATTTAAACACTTTGAAATCTTCGTGTCGAAAAATTAAACTGACTCAGAATTTTCTTCCCTACATAAATAATCAATAATTGCAAAGGAAAGAAATTGAAAAAAAAAGAATTTTCAAATTAGAAAAGAAATATATACATTGAAGATATTCGCTCCGGCTGGGACTCGAACCCAGGCCACTCGCTTGGAAGACCAGCGGTCTAGCCATTAGGCTATCGGAGTTCTGTCGAGCGGAGTCTTACTGCCTGACTGATACTGCCTGACTGACAGACTGACTCACTGACTGACTGATACTGACTGACTGACTCACTGACTGACCGAGACTGACTGACTAACTGCCTGACTGACTGAGACTGGACTGACTGACTGACTGACTGACTGACTGACTAACTGACTGACTGAGACTGACTGACTGACTGCTTGACTCTCTGACTGGCTATTTCACTGACTGACTGAATGACTAAATGACTGACTGACACTGACTGACTGACTGCTTGACTACCTGACTGACTGCTTGACTGACTAACTGACTGGACAGGACTGAACGACTGACTGACTGACAGACTGACTGAATAAGGATGACTGACAGACTGACTGAATAAGGCTGACTGACTGACTGACTCACAGAATGACTGAATAAGGCTGACCGACTGACTGACTGCCTGACTGACTGACTGACTGAATGACTGACTGACCGAGACTGACTGACTGACTGAGACTGGACTGGACTGACTGACTGACTGACTGCTTTAGTGACTAACTGACTGCACAGGACTGACCGACTGACTGACTGACTGACTGCCTGACTGACTGACTGACTGAATGACTGACTGACTGAGACTAAATGACTGACTGCTTGACTGACTGGCTGAAGGACTAACTGACTGACTGAGTGACTGACTGACTGGACTGACTGACTGAGACTGAATGACTGAGTGCTTGACTGATTGACTGTCAGACTGACTGACTGACTTCGCAAAAGGGAAAAATAAAAAAAAAGAATTATAAAATTAGAAAAAAATATTTGCATTTAAGATTTCCTTTCCGGCCGGGACTCGAACCCAGTACCACAAGCTAGGAACCCAACGGTCTAGCCATTAGGCTATCGGAGCTCTGTCGATGGAAGTCTTAAATATAATAAAAACAAAAAATGCACCTTGGTAATTATTGATTCAAACACTTTGAAATTTACAGGTCGAATAATTAAACTGACTCAGAATTTTTCTCCCTACATAAATAATCAATATTCGCAAAAGAGAAAAATTAAAAAAAAAAGAAGAAGAAATTTCAAATTAGAAACTAAAAGTATACATTGAAGATTTTCGTTCAGGCTGGGACTCGACCCCAGGGCCACTCGCTTGGAAGCCTAACACTCTAGCCATTAGTCTATGGGAGCTCTGTCGGTCGGAGTTTTAAATATAATAAAAACAAAAAATGCACCTTGGTAATTGTTTATTTAAACACTTTGAAATCTTCGTGTCGAAAAATTAAACTGACTCAGAATTTTCTTCCCTACATAAATAATCAATAATTGCAAAGGAAAGAAATTGAAAAAAAAAAGAATTTTCAAATTAGAAAAGAAATATATACATTGAAGATATTCGCTCCGGCTGGGACTCGAACCCAGGCCACTCGCTTGGAAGACCAGCGGTCTAGCCATTAGGCTATCGGAGTTCTGTCGAGCGGAGTCTTACTGCCTGACTGATACTGCCTGACTGACAGACTGACTCACTGACTGACTGATACTGACTGACTGACTCACTGACTGACCGAGACTGACTGACTAACTGCCTGACTGACTGAGACTGGACTGACTGACTGACGGACTGACTGACAGACTGACTGAATAAGGATGACTGACAGACTGACTGAATAAGGCTGACCGACTGACTGACTGCCTGACTGACTGAATGACTGACTGACTGACCGAGACTGACTGACTGACTGACTGGAGACTGGACTGGACTGACTGACTGACTGACTGAGACTGACTGACTGCTTTAGTGACTAACTGACTGCACAGGACTGACCGACTGACTGACTGACTGACTGCCTGACTGACTGACTGACTGAATGACTGACTGACTGAGACTAAATGACTGACTGCTTGACTGACTGGCTGAAGGACTAACTGACTGACTGAGTGACTGACTGACTGGACTGACTGACTGAGACTGAATGACTGAGTGCTTGACTGATTGACTGTCAGACTGACTGACTGACTTCGCAAAAGGGAAAAATAAAAAAAAGAATTATAAAATTAGAAAAAAACATTTGCATTTAAGATTTCCTTTCCGGCCGGGACTCGAACCCAGTACCACGCGCTAGGAACCCAACGGTCTAGCCATTAGGCTATCAGAGCTCTGTCGATGGAAGTCTTAAATATAATAAAAACAAAAAATGCACCTTGGTAATTATTGATTCAAACACTTTGAAATTTACAGGTCGAATAATTAAACTGACTCAGAATTTTTCTCCCTACATAAATAATCAATATTCGCAAAAGAGAAAAATTAAAAAAAAAAGAAGAAGAAATTTCAAATTAGAAACTAAAAGTATACATTGAAGATTTTCGTTCAGGCTGGGACTCGAACCCAGGGCCACTCGCTTGGAAGCCTAACACTCTAGCCATTAGTCTATGGGAGCTCTCTCGGTGGGAGTTTTAAATATAATAAAAACAAAAAATGCACCTTGGTAATTGTTTATTTAAACACTTTGAAATCTTCGTGTCGAAAAATTAAACTGACTCAGAATTTTCTTCCCTACATAAATAATCAATAATTGCAAAGGAAAGAAATTGAAAAAAAAAAGAATTTTCAAATATGAAAAGAAATATATACATTGAAGATATTCGCTCCGGCTGGGACTCGAACCCAGGCCACTCGCTTGGAAGACCAGCGGTCTAGCCATTAGGCTATCGGAGTTCTGTCGAGCGGAGTCTTACTGCCTGACTGTACTGCCTGACTGACAGACTGACTCACTGACTGACTGATACTGACTGACTGACTCACTGACTGACCGAGACTGACTGACTAACTGCCTGACTGACTGAGACTGGACTGACTGACTGACTGACTGACTGACTTACTGACTAACTGACTGACTGAGACTGACTGACTGCTTGACTCTCTGACTGGCTATTTCACTGACTGACTGAATGACTAAATGACTGACTGACACTGACTGACTGACTGCTTGACAACCTGACTGACTGCTTGACTGACTAACTGACTGGACAGGACTGACCGACTGACTGACTGACAGACTGACTGAATAAGGATGACTGACAGAATAAGGCTGACTGACTGACTGACTGACAGACTGACTGAATAAGGCTGACCGACTGACTGACTGCCTGACTGACTGACTGACTGACTGACCGAGACTGACTGACTGACTGACTGAGACTGGACTGGACTGACTGACTGACTGACTGAGACTGACTGACTGCTTTAGTGACTAACTGACTGCACAGGACTGACCGACTGACTGACTGACTGACTGCCTGACTGACTGACTGACTGAATGACTGACTGACTGAGACTAAATGACTGACTGCTTGACTGACTGGCTGAAGGACTAACTGACTGACTGAGTGACTGACTGACTGGACTGACTGACTGAGACTGAATGACTGAGTGCTTGACTGATTGACTGTCAGACTGACTGACTGACTTCGCAAAAGGGAAAAATAAAAAAAAAGAATTATAAAATTAGAAAAAAATATTTGCATTTAAGATTTCCTTTCCGGCCGGGACTCGAACCCAGTACCACGCGCTAGGAACCCAACGGTCTAGCCATTAGGCTATCGGAGCTCTGTCGATGGAAGTCTTAAATATAATAAAAACAAAAAATGCACCTTGGTAATTATTGATTCAAACACTTTGAAATTTACAGGTCGAATAATTAAACTGACTCAGAATTTTTCTCCCTACATTAATAATCAATATTCGCAAAAGAGAAAAATTAAAAAAAAAGAAAGAGAAATTTCAAATTAGAAACTAAAAGTATACATTGAAGATTTTCGTTCAGGCTGGGACTCGAACCCAGGGCCACTCGCTTGGAAGCCTAACACTCTAGCCATTAGTCTATGGGAGCTCTGTCGGTGGGAGTTTTAAATATAATAAAAACAAAAAATGCACCTTGGTAATTGTTTATTTAAACACTTTGAAATCTTCGTGTCGAAAAATTAAACTGACTCAGAATTTTCTTCCCTACATAAATAATCAATAATTGCAAAGGAAGGAAATTGAAAAAAAAAAGAATTTTCAAATTAGAAAAGAAATATATACATTGAAGATATTCGCTCCGGCTGGGACTCGAACCCAGGCCACTCGCTTGGAAAACCAGCGGTCTAGCCATTAGGCTATCGGAGTTCTGTCGAGCGGAGTCTTACTGCCTGACTGATACTGCCTGACTGACAGACTGACTCACTGACTGACTGATATTGACTGACTGACTCACTGACTGACCGAGACTGACTGACTAACTGCCTGACTGACTGAGACTGGACTGACTGACTGACTGACTGACTGACTGACTAACTGACTGACTGAGACTGACTGACTGACTGCTTGACTCTCTGACTGGCTATTTCACTGACTGACTGAATGACTAAATGACTGACTGACACTGACTGACTGACTGCTTGACTACCTGACTGACTGCTTGACTGACTAACTGACTGGACAGGACAGACCGACTGGACAGGACTGACCGACTGACTGACTGACAGACTGACTGAATAAGGATGACTGACAGACTGACTGAATAAGGCTGACCGACTGACTGACTGAATAAGGCTGACCGACTGACTGACTGCCTGACTGACTGACTGACCGAGACTGACTGACTGACTGACTGAGACTGGACTGGACTGACTGACTGACTGACTGACTGAGACTGACTGACTGCTTTAGTGATTAACTGACTACACAGGACTGACCGACTGACTGACTGACTGACTGCCTGACTGACTGAGACTGAATGACTGAGTGCTTGACTGATTGACTGTCAGACTGACTGACTGACTTCGCAAAAGGGAAAAATAAAAAAAAAAGAATTATAAAATTAGAAAAAAATATTTGCATTTAAGATTTCCTTTCCGGCCGGGACTCGAACCCAGGGCCACTCGCTTGGAAGCCTAACACTCTAGCCATTAGTCTATGGGAGCTCTGTCGGTGGGAGTTTTAAATATAATAAAAACAAAAAATGCACCTTGGTAATTGTTTATTTAAACACTTTGAAATCTTCGTGTCGAAAAATTAAACTGACTCAGAATTTTCTTCCCTACATAAATAATCAATAATTGCAAAGGAAAGAAATTGAAAAAAAAAAAAGAATTTTCAAATTAGAAAAGAAATATATACATTGAAGATATTCGCTCCGGCTGGGACTCGAACCCAGGCCACTCGCTTGGAAGACCAGCGGTCTAGCCATCAGGCTATCGGAGTTCTGTCGAGCGGAGTCTTACTGCCTGACTGATACTGCCTGACTGACAGACTGACTCACTGACTGACCGATACTGACTGACTGACTCACTGACTGACAGAGACTGACTGACTAACTGCCTGACTGACTGAGACTGGACTGACTGACTGACTGACTGACTGACTGACTAACTGACTGACTGAGACTGACTGACTGACTGCTTGACTCTCTGACTGGCTATTTCACTGACTGACTGAATGACTAAATGACTGACTGACACTGACTGACTGACTGCTTGACTACCTGACTGACTGCTTGACTGACTAACTGACTGGACAGGACTGACCGACTGAGTGACTGACAGACTGACTGAATAAGGATGACTGACAGACTGACTGAATAAGGCTGACTGACTGACTGACTGACCGACTGACTGACTGCCTGACTGACTGACTGACTGAATGACTGACTGACCGAGACTGACTGACAGACTGACTGAGACTGGACTGGACTGACTGACTGACTGACTGACTGAGACTGACTGACTGCTTTAGTGACTAACTGACTGCACAGGACTGACCGACTGACTGACTGAATGACTGACTGACTGAGACTAAATGACTGACTGCTTGACTGACTGGCTGAAGGACTAACTGACTGACTGAGTGACTGACTGACTGGACTGACTGACTGAGACTGAATGACTGAGTGCTTGACTGATTGACTGTCAGACTGACTGACTGACTTCGCAAAAGGGAAAAATAAAAAAAAAAGAATTATAAAATTAGAAAAAAACATTTGCATTTAAGATTTCCTTTCCGGCCGGGACTCGAACCCAGTACCACGCGCTAGGAACCCAACGGTCTAGCCATTAGGCTATCGGAGCTCTGTCGATGGAAGTCTTAAATATAATAAAAACAAAAAATGCACCTTGGTAATTATTGATTCAAACACTTTGAAATTTACAGGTCGAATAATTAAACTGACTCAGAATTTTTCTCCCTACATAAATAATCAATATTCGCAAAAGAGAAAAATTAAAAAAAAAAGAAGAAGAAATTTCAAATTAGAAACTAAAAGTATACATTGAAGATTTTCGTTCAGGCTGGGACTCGAACCCAGGGCCACTCGCTTGGAAGCCTAACACTCTAGCCATTAGTCTATGGGAGCTCTCTCGGTGGGAGTTTTAAATATAATAAAAACAAAAAATGCACCTTGGTAATTGTTTATTTAAACACTTTGAAATCTTCGTGTCGAAAAATTAAACTGACTCAGAATTTTCTTCCCTACATAAATAATCAATAATTGCAAAGGAAAGAAATTGAAAAAAAAAAGAATTTTCAAATATGAAAAGAAATATATACATTGAAGATATTCGCTCCGGCTGGGACTCGAACCCAGGCCACTCGCTTAAAAGACCAGCGGTCTAGCCATTAGGCTATCGGAGTTCTGTCGAGCGGAGTCTTACTGCCTGACTGTACTGCCTGACTGACAGACTGACTCACTGACTGACTGATACTGACTGACTGACTCACTGACTGACCGAGACTGACTGACTAACTGCCTGACTGACTGAGACTGGACTGACTGACTGACTGACTGACTTACTGACTAACTGACTGACTGAGACTGACTGACTGCTTGACTCTCTGACTGGCTATTTCACTGACTGACTGAATGACTAAATGACTGACTGACACTGACTGACTGACTGCTTGAAAACCTGACTGACTGCTTGACTGACTAACTGACTGGACAGGACTGACCGACTGACTGACTGATAGACTGACTGAATAAGGATGACTGACAGACTGACTGAATAAGGCTGACTGACTGACTGACTGACAGACTGACTGAATAAGGCTGACCGACTGACTGACTGCCTGACTGACTGACTGACTGACTGACCGAGACTGACTGACTGACTGACTGAGACTGGACTGGACTGACTGACTGACTGACTGAGACTGACTGACTGCTTTAGTGACTAACTGACTGCACAGGACTGACCGACTGACTGACTGACTGACTGCCTGACTGACTGACTGACTGAATGACTGACTGACTGAGACTAAATGACTGACTGCTTGACTGACTGGCTGAAGGACTAACTGACTGACTGAGTGACTGACTGACTGGACTGAATGACTGAGTGCTTGACTGATTGACTGTCAGACTGACTGACTGACTTCGCAAAAGGGAAAAATAAAAAAAAAGAATTAGAAAATTAGAAAAAAAATATTTGCATTTAAGATTTCCTTTCCGGCCGGGACTCGAACCCAGTACCACGCGCTAGGAACCCAACGGTCTAGCCATTAGGCTATCGGATCTCTGTCGATGGAAGTCTTAAATATAATAAAAACAAAAAATGCACCTTGGTAATTATTGATTCAAACACTTTGAAATTTACAGGTCGAATAATTAAACTGACTCAGAATTTTTCTCCCTACATAAATAATCAATATTCGCAAAAGAGAAAAATTAAAAAAAAAAAGAAGAAGAAATTTCAAATTAGAAACTAAAAGTATACATTGAAGATTTTCGTTCAGGCTGGGACTCGAACCCAGGGCCACTCGCTTGGAAGCCTAACACTCTAGCCATTAGTCTATGGGAGCTCTGTCGGTGGGAGTTTTAAATATAATAAAAACAAAAAATGCACCTTGGTAATTGTTTATTTAAACACTTTGAAATCTTCGTGTCGAAAAATTAAACTGACTCAGAATTTTCTTCCCTACATAAATAATCAATAATTGCAAAGGAAAGAAATTGAAAAAAAAAAGAATTTTCAAATTAGAAAAGAAATATATACATTGAAGATATTCGCTCCGGCTGGGACTCGAACCCAGGCCACTCGCTTGGAAGACCAGCGGTCTAGCCATTAGGCTATCGGAGTTCTGTCGAGCGGAGTCTTACTGCCTGACTGATACTGCCTGACTGACAGACTGACTCACTGACTGACTGATATTGACTGACTGACTCACTGACTGACCGAGACTGACTGACTAACTGCCTGACTGACTGAGACTGGACTGACTGACTGACTGACTGACTGACTGACTAACTGACTGACTGAGACTGACTGACTGACTGCTTGACTCTCTGACTGGCTATTTCACTGACTGACTGAATGACTAAATGACTGACTGACACTGACTGACTGACTGCTTGACTACCTGACTGGACAGGACTGACCGACTGAGTGACTGACAGACTGACTGAATAAGGATGACTGACAGACTGACTGAATAAGGCTGACTGACTGACTGACTGACAGACTGACTGAATAAGGCTGACCGACTGACTGACTGCCTGACTGACTGACTGACTGAATGACTGACTGACTGACTGACCGAGACTGACTGACTGACTGACTGAGACTGGACTGGACTGACTGACTGACCGAGACTGACTGACTGACTGACTGCTTTAGTGACTAACTGACTGCACAGGACTGACCGACTGACTGACTGACTGACTGCCTGACTGACTGACTGACTGAATGACTGACTGACTGAGACTAAATGACTGACTGCTTGACTGACTGGCTGAAGGACTAACTGACTGACTGAGTGACTGACTGACTGGACTGACTGACTGAGACTGAATGACTGAGTGCTTGACTGATTGACTGTCAGACTGACTGACTGACTTCGCAAAAGGGAAAAATAAAAAAAAAGAATTATAAAATTAGAAAAAAATATTTGCATTTAAGATTTCCTTTCCGGCCGGGACTCGAACCCAGTACCCCGCGCTAGGAACCCAACTGTCTAGCCATTAGGCTATCGGAGCTCTGTCGATGGAAGTCTTAAATATAATAAAAACAAAAAATGCACCTTGGTAATTATTGATTCAAACACTTTGAAATTTACAGGTCGAATAATTAAACTGACTCAGAATTTTTCTCCCTACATAAATAATCAATATTCGCAAAAGAGAAAAATTAAAAAAAAAAGAAGAAGAAATTTCAAATTAGAAACTAAAAGTATACATCGAAGATTTTCGTTCAGGCTGGGACTCGAACCCAGGGCCACTCGCTTGGAAGCCTAACACTCTAGCCATTAGTCTATGGGAGCTCTGTCGGTGGGAGTTTTAAATATAATAAAAACAAAAAATGCACCTTGGTAATTGTTTATTTAAACACTTTGAAATCTTCGTGTCGAAAAATTAAACTGACTCAGAATTTTCTTCCCTACATAAATAATCAATAATTGCAAAGGAAAGAAATTGAAAAAAAAAGAATTTTCAAATTAGAAAAGAAATATATACATTGAAGATATTCGCTCCGGCTGGGACTCGAACCCAGGCCACTCGCTTGGAAGACCAGCGGTCTAGCCATTAGGCTATCGGAGTTCTGTCGAGCGGAGTCTTACTGCCTGACTGATACTGCCTGACTGACAGACTGACTCACTGACTGACTGATACTGACTGACTGACTCACTGACTGACCGAGACTGACTGACTAACTGCCTGACTGACTGAGACTGGACTGACTGACTGACTGACTGACTGACTGACTAACTGACTGACTGAGACTGACTGACTGACTGCTTGACTCTCTGACTGGCTATTTCACTGACTGACTGAATGACTAAATGACTGACTGACACTGACTGACTGACTGCTTGACTACCTGACTGACTGCTTGACTGACTAACTGACTGGACAGGACTGAACGACTGACTGACTGACAGACTGACTGAATAAGGATGACTGACAGACTGACTGAATAAGGCTGACTGACTGACTGACTCACAGAATGACTGAATAAGGCTGACCGACTGACTGACTGCCTGACTGACTGACTGACTGAATGACTGACTGACCGAGACTGACTGACTGACTGAGACTGGACTGGACTGACTGACTGACTGACTGCTTTAGTGACTAACTGACTGCACAGGACTGACCGACTGACTGACTGACTGACTGCCTGACTGACTGACTGACTGAATGACTGACTGACTGAGACTAAATGACTGACTGCTTGACTGACTGGCTGAAGGACTAACTGACTGACTGAGTGACTGACTGACTGGACTGACTGACTGAGACTGAATGACTGAGTGCTTGACTGATTGACTGTCAGACTGACTGACTGACTTCGCAAAAGGGAAAAATAAAAAAAAAGAATTATAAAATTAGAAAAAAATATTTGCATTTAAGATTTCCTTTCCGGCCGGGACTCGAACCCAGTACCACAAGCTAGGAACCCAACGGTCTAGCCATTAGGCTATCGGAGCTCTGTCGATGGAAGTCTTAAATATAATAAAAACAAAAAATGCACCTTGGTAATTATTGATTCAAACACTTTGAAATTTACAGGTCGAATAATTAAACTGACTCAGAATTTTTCTCCCTACATAAATAATCAATATTCGCAAAAGAGAAAAATTAAAAAAAAAAAAAGAAGAAGAAATTTCAAATTAGAAACTAAAAGTATACATTGAAGATTTTCGTTCAGGCTGGGACTCGAACCCAGGGCCACTCGCTTGGAAGCCTAACACTCTAGCCATTAGTATATGGGAGCTCTGTCGGTGGGAGTTTTAAATATAATAAAAACAAAAAATGCACCTTGGTAATTGTTTATTTAAACACTTTGAAATCTTCGTGTCGAAAAATTAAACTGACTCAGAATTTTCTTCCCTACATAAATAATCAATAATTGCAAAGGAAAGAAATTGAAAAAAAAAGAATTTTCAAATTAGAAAAGAAATATATACATTGAAGATATTCGCTCCGGCTGGGACTCGAACCCAGGCCACTCGCTTGGAAGACCAGCGGTCTAGCCATTAGGCTATCGGAGTTCTGTCGAGCGGAGTCTTACTGCCTGACTGATACTGCCTGACTGACAGACTGACTCACTGACTGACTGATACTGACTGACTGACTCACTGACTGACCGAGACTGACTGACTAACTGCCTGACTGACTGAGACTGGACTGACTGACTGACTGACTGACTGACTGACTAACTGACTGACTGAGACTGACTGACTGACTGCTTGACTCTCTGACTGGCTATTTCACTGACTGACTGAATGACTAAATGACTGACTGACACTGACTGACTGACTGCTTGACTACCTGACTGACTGCTTGACTGACTAACTGACTGGACAGGACTGACCGACTGACTGACTGACTGACAGACTGACTGAATAAGGCTGACCGACTGACTGACTGCCTGACTGACTGACTGACTGAATGACTGACTGACCGAGACTGACTGACTGACTGACTGAGACTGGACTGGACTGACTGACTGACTGACTGACTGAGACTGACTGACTGCTTTAGTGACTAACTGACTGCACAGGACTGACCGACTGACTGACTGACTGACTGCCTGACTTACTGACTGACTGAATGACTGACTGACTGAGACTAAATGACTGACTGCTTGACTGACTGGCTGAAGGACTAACTGACTGACTGAGTGACTGACTGACTGGACTGACTGACTGAGACTGAATGACTGAGTGCTTGACTGATTGACTGTCAGACTGACTGACTGACTTCGCAAAAGGGAAAAATAAAAAAAAAGAATTATAAAATTAGAAAAAAATATTTGCATTTAAGATTTCCTTTCCGGCCGGGACTCGAACCCAGTACCACGCGCTAAGAACCCAACGGTCTAGCCATTAGGCTATCGGAGTTCTGTCGAGCGGAGTCTTACTGCCTGACTGATACTGCCTGACTGACAGACTGACTCACTGACCGACTGATACTGACTGACTGACTCACTGACTGACCGAGACTGACTGACTAACTGCCTGACTGACTGAGACTGGACTGACTGACTGGCTGACTGACTGACTGACTAACTGACTGACTGAGACTGACTGACTGACTGCTTGACTCTCTGACTGGCTATTTCTCTGACTGACTGAATGACTAAATGACTGACTGACACTGACTGACTGACTGCTTGACTACCTGACTGACTGCTTGACTGACTAACTGACTGGACAGGACTGACCGACTGACTGACTGACAGACTGACTGAATAAGGATGACTGACAGACTGACTGAATAAGGCTGACTGACTGACTGACTGACAGACTGACTGAATAAGGCTGACCGACTGACTGACTGCCTGACTGACTGACTGACTGAATGACTGACTGACCGAGACTGACTGACTGACTGACTGAGACTGGACTGGACTGACTGACTGACTGACTGACTGAGACTGACTGACCGCTTTAGTGACTAACTGACTGCACAGGACTGACCGACTGACTGACTGACTGACTGCCTGACTGACTGACTGACTGAATGACTGACTGACTGAGACTAAATGACTGACTGCTTGACTGACTGGCTGAAGGACTAACTGACTGACTGAGTGACTGACTGACTGGACTGACTGACTGAGACTGAATGACTGAGTGCTTGACTGATTGACTGTCAGACTGACTGACTGACTTCGCAAAAGGGAAAAATAAAAAAAAAAGAATTATAAAATTAGAAAAAAGTATTTGCATTTAAGATTTCCTTTCCGGCCGGGACTCGAACCCAGTACCACGCGCTAGGAACCCAACGGTCTAGCCATTAGGCTATCGGAGCTCTGTCGATGGAAGTCTTAAATATAATAAAAACAAAAAATGCACCTTGGTAATTATTGATTCAAACACTTTGAAATTTACAGGTCGAATAATTAAACTGACTCAGAATTTTTCTCCCTACATAAATAATCAATATTCGCAAAAGAGAAAAATTAAAAAAAAAAGAAGAAGAAATTTCAAATTAGAAACTAAAAGTATACATTGAAGATTTTCGTTCAGGCTGGGACTCGAACCCAGGGCCACTCGCTTGGAAGCCTAACACTCTAGCCATTAGTCTATGGGAGCTCTGTCGGTGGGAGTTTTAAATATAATAAAAACAAAAAATGCACCTTGGTAATTGTTTATTTAAACACTTTGAAATCTTCGTGTCGAAAAATTAAACTGACTCAGAATTTTCTTCCCTACATAAATAATCAATAATTGCAAAGGAAAGAAATTGAAAAAAAAAGAATTTTCAAATTAGAAAAGAAATATATACATTGAAGATATTCGCTCCGGCTGGGACTCGAACCCAGGCCACTCGCTTGGAAGACCAGCGGTCTAGCCATTAGGCTATCGGAGTTCTGTCGAGCGGAGTCTTACTGCCTGACTGATACTGCCTGACTGACAGACTGACTCACTGACTGACTGATACTGACTGACTGACTCACTGACTGACCGAGACTGACTGACTAACTGCCTGACTGACTGAGACTGGACTGACTGACTGACTGACTGAGACTGACTGACTGACTGCTTGACTCTCTGACTGGCTATTTCACTGACTGACTGAATGACTAAATGACTGACTGACACTGACTGACTGACTGCTTGACTACATGACTGACTGCTTGACTGACTAACTGACTGGACAGGACTGACCGACTGACTGACTGACAGACTGACTGAATAAGGATGACTGACAGACTGACTGAATAAGGCTGACTGACTGACTGACTGCCTGACTGACTGACTGACTGAATGACTGACTGACCGAGACTGACTGACTGACTGACTGAGACTGGACTGGACTGACTGACTGACTGACTGACTGAGACTGACTGACTGCTTTAGTGACTAACTGACTGCACAGGACTGACCGACTGACTGACTGACTGACTGCCTGACTGACTGACTGACTGAATGACTGACTGACTGAGACTAAATGACTGACTGCTTGACTGACTGGCTGAAGGACTAACTGACTGACTGAGTGACTGACTGACTGGACTGACTGACTGAGACTGAATGACTGAGTGCTTGACTGATTGACTGTCAGACTGACTGACTGACTTCGCAAAAGGGAAAAATAAAAAAATAAGAATTATAAAATTAGAAAAAAATATTTGCATTTAAGATTTCCTTTCCGGCCGGGACTCGAACCCAGTACCACGCGCTAGGAACCCAACGGTCTAGCCATTAGGCTATCGGAGCTCTGTCGATGGAAGTCTTAAATATAATAAAAACAAAAAATGCACCTTGGTAATTATTGATTCAAACACTTTGAAATTTACAGGTCGAATAATTAAACTGACTCAGAATTTTTCTCCCTACATAAATAATCAATATTCGCAAAAGAGAAAAATTTAAAAAAAAAAGAAGAAGAAATTTCAAATTAGAAACTGAAAGTATACATTGAAGATTTTCGTTCAGGCTGGGACTCGAACCCAGGGCCACTCGTTTGGAAGCCTAACACTCTAGCCATTAGTCTATGGGAGCTCTGTCGGTGGGAGTTTTAAATATAATAAAAACAAAAAATGCACCTTGGTAATTGTTTATTTAAACACTTTGAAATCTTCGTGTCGAAAAATTAAACTGACTCAGAATTTTCTTCCCTACATAAATAATCAATAATTGCAAAGGAAAGAAATTGAAAAAAAAAAGAATTTTCAAATTAGAAAAGAAATATATACATTGAAGATATTCGCTCCGGCTGGGACTCGAACCCAGGCCACTCGCTTGGAAGACCAGCGGTCTAGCCATTAGGCTATCGGAGTTCTGTCGAGCGGAGTCTTACTGCCTGACTGATACTGCCTGACTGACAGACTGACTCACTGACTGACTGATATTGACTGACTGACTCACTGACTGACCGAGACTGACTGACTAACTGCCTGACTGACTGAGACTGGACTGACTGACTGACTGACTGACTGACTGACTAACTGACTGACTGAGACTGACTGACTGACTGCTTGACTCTCTGACTGGCTATTTCACTGACTGACTGAATGACTAAATGACTGACTGACACTGACTGACTGACTGCTTGACTACCTGACTGACTGCTTGACTGACTAACTGACTGGACAGGACTGACCGACTGACAGACTGACAGACTGACTGAATAAGGCTGACCGACTGACTGACTGCCTGACTGACTGACTGACTGAATGACTGACTGACTGACTGACCGAGACTGACTGACTGACTGACTGAGACTGGACTGGACTGACTGACTGACTGACTGACTGAGACTGACTGACTGCTTTAGTGACTAACTGACTGCACAGGACTGACCGACTGACTGACTGACTGACTGACTGAATGACTGACTGACTGAGACTAAATGACTGACTGCTTGACTGACTGGCAGAAGGACTAACTGACTGACTGAGTGACTGACTGACTGGACTGACTGACTGAGACTGAATGACTGAGTGCTTGACTGATTGACTGTCAGACTGACTGACTGACTTCGCAAAAGGGAAAAATAAAAAAAAGAATTATAAAATTAGAAAAAAATATTTGCATTTAAGATTTCCTTTCCGGCTGGGATTTGAACCCAGGGCGACACTCATGGAAGCCCAACGCTCTCGCCAATATACTATCGGATCTCTGTTGATCGGTGTCTTAATTATAATAAAAACAAAAAATGCACCTTAGTAATTATTGATCTAAAATCTTTGAAATCTAAAGGTCGAATGATTAAACTGACTCAGAATTTTCTTCCGTACATAAATAATCCATATTTGCAAAAGAAAGAAATTGAAAAAAAAAAGAATCTTCAAATTAGAAGAGAAATATATACATGGAAGATTTTCGTTCCGGCCGGGACTCGAACCCAGTACCACGCGCTTGGAACCCAACGGTCTAGCCATTAGGCTATCGGAGCTCTTTCGATGGAAGTCTTAAATATAATAAAAACAAAAAATGCACCTTGGTAATTATTGATTCAAACACTTTGAAATTTACAGGTCGAATAATTAAACTGACTCAGAATTTTCTTCCCTACATAAATAATCAATAATTGCAAAGGAAAGAAATTGAAAAAAAAAAAGAATTTTCAAATTAGAAAAGAAATATATACATTGAAAATATTCGCTCCGGCTGGGACTCGAACCCAGGCCACTCGCTTGGAAGACCAGCGGTCTAGCCATTAGGCTATCGGAGTTATGTCGAGCGGAGTCTTACTGCCTGACTGATACTGCCTGACTGACAGACTGACTCACTGACTGACTGATACTGACTGACTGACTCACTGACTGACCGAGACTGACTGACTAACTGCCTGACTGACTGAGACTGGACTGACTGACTGACTGACTGACTGACTGACTAACTGACTGACTGAGACTGACTGACTGACTGCTTGACTCTCTGACTGGCTATTTCACTGACTGACTGAATGACTAAATGACTGACTGACACTGACTGACTGACTGCTTGACTACCTGACTGACTGCTTGACTGACTAACTGACTGGACAGGACTGACCGACTGACTGACTGACAGACTGACTGAATAAGGATGACTGACAGACTGACTGAATAAGGCTGACTGACTGATTGACTGACAGACTGACTGAATAAGGCTGACCGACTGACTGACTGACTGAATGACTGACTGACTGACTGACCGAGACTGACTGACTGACTGACTGACTGAGACTGGACTGACTGACTGACTGAGACTGACTGACTGCTTTAGTGACTAACTGACTGCACAGGACTGACCGACTGACTGACTGACTGACTGCCTGACTGACTGACTGACTGAATGACTGACTGACTGAGACTAAATGACTGACTACTTGACTGACTGGCTGAAGGACTAACTGACTGACTGAGTGACTGACTGACTGGACTGACTGACTGAGACTGAATGACTGAGTGCTTGACTGATTGACTGTCAGACTGACTGACTGACTTCGCAAAAGGGAAAAATAAAAAAAAAAAGAATTATAAAATTAGAAAAAAATATTTGCATTTAAGATTTCCTTTCCGGCTGGGATTTGAACCCAGGGCGACACTCATGGAAGCCCAACGCTCTCGCCAATATACTATCGGATCTCTGTTGATCGGTGTCTTAATTATAATAAAAACAAAAAATGCACCTTAGTAATTATTGATCTAAAATCTTTGAAATCTAAAGGTCGAATGATTAAACTGACTCAGAATTTTCTTCCGTACATAAATAATCCATATTTGCAAAAGAAAGAAATTGAAAAAAAAAGAATCTTCAAATTAGAAGAGAAATATATACATTGAAGATTTTCGTTCCGGCCGGGACTCGAACCCAGTACCACGCGCTTGGAACCCAACGGTCTAGCCATTAGGCTATCGGAGCTCTGTCGATGGAAGTCTTAAATATAATAAAAACAAAAAATGCACCTTGGTATTTATTGATTCAAACACTTTGAAATTTACAGGTCGAATAATTAAACTGACTCAGAATTTTTCTCCCTACATAAATAATCAATATTCGCAAAAGAGAAAAATTAAAAAAAAAGAAGAAATTTCAAATTAGAAACTAAAAGTATACATTGAAGATTTTCGTTCAGGCTGGGACTCGAACCCAGGGCCACTCGCTTGGAAGCCTAACACTCTAGCCATTAGTCTATGGGAGCTCTCTCTGTGGGAGTTTTAAATATAATAAAAACAAAAAATGCACCTTGGTAATTGTTTATTTAAACACTTTGAAATCTTCGTGTCGAAAAATTAAACTGACTCAGAATTTTCTTCCCTACATAAATAATCAATAATTTGCAAAGGAAAGAAATTGAAAAAAAAAAGAATTTTCAAATTAGAAAAGAAATATATACATTGAAGATATTCGCTCCGGCTGGGACTCGAACCCAGGCCACTCGCTTGGAAGACCAGCGGTCTAGCCATTAGGCTATCGGAGTTCTGTCGAGCGGAGTCTTACTGCCTGACTGATACTGCCTGACAGACAGACTGACTCACTGACTGACTGATACTGACTGACTGACTGACCGAGACTGACTGACTAACTGCCTGACTGACTGAGACTGGACTGACTGACTGACTGACTGACTGACTGACTAACTGACTGACTGAGACTGACTGACTGACTGCTTGACTCTCTGACTGGCTATTTCACTGACTGACTGAATGACTAAATGACTGACTGACACTGACTGACTGACTGCTTGACTACCTGACTGACTGCTTGACTGACTAACTGACTGGACAGGACTGACCGACTGACTGACTGACAGACTGACTGAATAAGGATGACTGACAGACTGACTGAATAAGGCTGACTGACTGACTGACTGACAGACTGACTGAATAAGGCTGACCGACTGACTGACTGCCTGACTGACTGACTGACTGAATGACTGACTGACTGACTGACCGAGACTGACTGACTGACTGACTGAGACTGGACTGGACTGACTGACTGACTGAGACTGACTGACTGCTTTAGTGACTAACTGACTGCACAGGACTGACCGACTGACTGACTGACTGACTGCCTGACTGACTGACTGACTGAATGACTGACTGACTGAGACTAAATGACTGACTGCTTGACTGACTGGCTGAAGGACTAACTGACTGACTGAGTGACTGACTGACTGGACTGACTGACTGAGACTGAATGACTGAGTTATGGACTGATTGACTGTCAGACTGACTGACTGACTTCGCAAAAGGGAAAAATAAAAAAAAAGAATTATAAAATTAGAAAAAAAATATTTGCATTTAAGATTTCCTTTCCGGCTGGGATTTGAACCCAGGGCGACACTCATGGAAGCCCAACGCTCTCGCCAATATACTATCGGATCTCTGTTGATCGGTGTCTTAATTATAATAAAAACAAAAAATGCACCTTAGTAATTATTGATCTAAAATCTTTGAAATCTAAAGGTCGAATGATTAAACTGACTCAGAATTTTCTTCCGTACATAAATAATCCATATTTGCAAAAGAAAGAAATTGAAAAAAAAAAAGAATCTTCAAATTAGAAGAGAAATATATACATGGAAGATTTTCGTTCCGGCCGGGACTCGAACCCAGTACCACGCGCTTGGAACCCAACGGTCTAGCCATTACGCTATCGGAGCTCTGTCGATGGAAGTCTTAAATATAATAAAAACAAAAAATGCACCTTGGTAATTATTGATTCAAACACTTTGAAATTTACAGGTCGAATAATTAAACTGACTCAGAATTTTTCTCCCTACATAAATAATCAATATTCGCAAAAGAGAAAAATTAAAAAAAAAGAAGAAGAAATTTCAAATTAGAAACTAAAAGTATACATTGAAGATTTTCTTTCAGGCTGGGACTCGAACCCAGGGCCACTCGCTTGGAAGCCTAACACTCTAGCCATTAGTCTATGGGAGCACTGTCGGTGGGAGTTTTAAATATAATAAAAACAAAAAATGCACCTTGGTAATTGTTTATTTAAACACTTTGAAATCTTCGTGTCGAAAAATTAAACTGACTCAGAATTTTCTTCCCTACATAAATAATCAATAATTGCAAAGGAAAGAAATTGAAAAAAAAAAGAATTTTCAAATTAGAAAAGAAATATATACATTGAAGATATTCGCTCTGGCTGGGACTCGAACCCAGGCCACTCGCTTGGAAGACCAGCGGTCAAGCCATTTGGCTATCGGAGTTCTGTCGAGTGGAGTCTTACTGCCTGACTGATACTGCCTGACTGACAGACTGACTCACTGACTGACTGATACTGACTGACTGACTCACTGACTGACCGAGACTGACTGACTAACTGCCTGACTGACTGAGACTGGACTGACTGACTGACTGACTGACTGACTGACTAACTGACTGACTGAGACTGACTGAGACTGACTGACTGACTGCTTGACTCTCTGACTGGCTATTTCACTGACTGACTGAATGACTAAATGACTGACTGACACTGACTGACTGACTGCTTGACTACCTGACTGACTGCTTGACTGACTAACTGACTGGACAGGACTGACCGACTGACTGACTGACAGACTGACTGAATAAGGCTGACTGACTGACTGACTGACAGACTGACTGAATAAGGCTGACCGACTGACTGACTGCCTGACTGACTGAATGACTGACTGACTGACTGACCGAGACTGACTGACTGACTGACTGAGACTGGACTGGACTGACTGACTGACTGACTGACTGAGACTGACTGACTGCTTTAGTGACTAACTGACTGCACAGGACTGACCGACTGACTGACTGACTGACTGACTGAATGACTGAATGACTGAGACTAAATGACTGACTGCTTGACTGACTGGCAGAAGGACTAACTGACTGACTGAGTGACTGACTGACTGGACTGACTGACTGAGACTGAATGACTGAGTGCTTGACTGATTGACTGTCAGACTGACTGACTGACTTCGCAAAAGGGAAAAATAAAAAAAAAGAATTATAAAATTAGAAAAAAATATTTGCATTTAAGATTTCCTTTCCGGCTGGGATTTGAACCCAGGGCGACACTCATGGAAGCCCAACGCTCTCGCCAATATACTATCGGATCTCTGTTGATCGGTGTCTTAATTATAATAAAAACAAAAAATGCACCTTAGTAATTATTGATCTAAAATCTTTGAAATCTAAAGATCGAATGATTAAACTGACTCAGAATTTTCTTCCGTACATAAATAATCCATATTTGCAAAAGAAAGAAATTGAAAAAAAAAAAGAATCTTCAAATTAGAAGAGAAATATATACATGGAAGATTTTCGTTCCGGCCGGGACTCGAACCCAGTACCACGCGCTTGGAACCCAACGGTCTAGCCATTAGGCTATCGGAGCTCTTTCGATGGAAGTCTTAAATATAATAAAAACAAAAAATGCACCTTGGTAATTATTGATTCAAACACTTTGAAATTTACAGGTCGAATAATTAAACTGACTCAGAATTTTTCTCCCTACATAAATAATCAATATTCGCAAAAGAGAAAAATTAAAAAAAAAAGAAGAAGAAATTTCAAATTAGAAACTAAAAGTATACATTGAAGATTTTCGTTCAGGCTGGGACTCGAACCCAGGGCCACGCGCTTGGAACCCAACGGTCTAGCCATTAGGCTATCGGAGCTCTGTCGATGGAAGTCTTAAATATAATAAAAACAAAAAATGCACCTTGGTAATTATTGATTCAAACACTTTGAAATTTACAGGTCGAATAATTAAACTGACTCAGAATTTTTCTCCCTACATAAATAATCAATATTCCCAAAAGAGAAAAATTAAAAAAAAAGAAGAAGAAATTTCAAATTAGAAACTAAAAGTATACATTGAAGATTTTCGTTCAGGCTGGGACTCGAACCCAGGCCACTCGCTTGGAAGACCAGCGGTCTAGCCATTAGGCTATCGGAGTTCTGTCGAGCGGAGTCTTACTGCCTGACTGATACTGCCTGACTGACAGACTGACTCACTGACTGACTGATACTGACTGACTGACTCACTGACTGACCGAGACTGACTGACTAACTGCCTGACTGACTGAGACTGGACTGACTGACTGACTGACTGACTAACTGACTGACTGAGACTGACTGACTGACTGCTTGACTCTCTGACTGGCTATTTCACTGACTGACTGAATGACTAAATGACTGACTGACACTGACTGACTGACTGCTTGACTACCTGACTGACTGCTTGACTGACTAACTGACTGGACAGGACTGACCGACTGACTGACTGACAGACTGACTGAATAAGGATGACTGACAGACTGACTGAATAAGGCTGACTGACTGACTGACTGACAGACTGACTGAATAAGGCTGATCGACTGACTGACTGCCTGACTGACTGACTGACTGAATGACTGACTGACTGACTGACCGAGACTGACTGACTGACTGACTGAGACTGGACTGGACTGACTGACTGACTGACTGACTGACTGCTTTAGTGACTAACTGACTGCACAGGACTGACCGACTGACTGACTGACTGACTGCCTGACTGACTGACTGCCTGACTGACTGACTGACTGAATGACTGACTGACTGAGACTAAATGACTGACTGCTTGACTGACTGGCTGAAGGACTAACTGACTGACTGACTGGACTGACTGACTGAGACTGAATGACTGAGTGCTTGACTGATTGACTGTCAGACTGACTGACTAACTTCGCAAAAGGGAAAAATAAAAAAAAAAAGAATTATAAAATTAGAAAAAAATATTTGCATTTAAGATTCCCTTTCCGGCCGGGAATCGAACCCAGTACCACGCGCTAGGAACCCAACGGTCTAGCCATTAGGCTATCGGAGCTCTGTCGATGGAAGTCTTAAATATAATAAAAACAAAAAATGCACCTTGGTAATTATTGATTCAAACACTTTGAAATTTACAGGTCGAATAATTAAACTGACTCAGAATTTTTCTCCTTACATAAATAATCAATATTCGCAAAAGAGAAAAATTAAAAAAAAAAGAAGAAGAAATTTCAAATTAGAAACTAAAAGTATACATTGAAGATTTTCGTTCAGGCTGGGACTCGAACCCAGGGCCACTCGCTTGGAAGCCTAACACTCTAGCCATTAGTCTATGGGAGCTCTGTCGGTGGGAGTTTTAAATATAATAAAAACAAAAAATGCACCTTGGTAATTGTTTATTTAAACACTTTGAAATCTTCGTGTCGAAAAATTAAACTGACTCAGAATTTTCTTCCCTACATAAATAATCAATAATTGCAAAGGAAAGAAATTGAAAAAAAAAGAATTTTCAAATTAGAAAAGAAATATATACATTGAAGATATTCGCTCCGGCTGACTCTAGAACCCAGGCCACTCGCTTGGAAGACCAGCGGTCTAGCCATTAGGCTATCGGAGTTCTGTCGAGCGGAGTCTTACTGCCTGACTGATACTGCCTGACTGACAGACTGACTCACTGACTGACTGATACTGACTGACTGACTCACTGACTGACCGAGACTGACTGACTAACTGCCTGACTGACTGAGACTGGACTGACTGACTGACTGACTGACTGACTGACTGACTAACTGACTGACTGAGACTGACTGACTGACTGCTTGACTCTCTGACTGGCTATTTCACTGACTGACTGAATGACTAAATGACTGACTGACACTGACTGACTGACTGCTTGACTACCTGACTGACTGCTTGACTGACTAACTGACTGGACAGGACTGACCGACTGACTGACTGACAGACTGACTGAATAAGGATGACTGACAGACTGACTGAATAAGGCTGACTGACCTACTGCTGACAGACTGACTGAATAAGGCTGACCGACTGACTGACTGCCTGACTGACTGACTGACTGACTGACTGAGACTGGACTGGACTGACTGACTGACTGACTGAGACTGACTGACTGCTTTAGTGACTAACTGACTGCACAGGACTGACCGACTGACTGACTGACTGACTGACTGACTGAATGACTGACTGACTGAGACTAAATGACTGACTGCTTGACTGACTGGCTGAAGGACTAACTGACTGACTGAGTGACTGACTGACTGGACTGACTGACTGAGACTGAATGACTGAGTGCTTGACTGATTGACTGTCAGACTGACTGACTGACTTCGCAAAAGGGAAAAATAAAAAAAAAGAATTATAAAATTAGAAAAAAATATTTGCATTTAAGATTTCCTTTCCGGCTGGGATTTGAAACCAGGGCGACACTCATGGAAGCCCAACGCTCTCGCCAATATACTTTCGGATCTCTGTTGATCGGTGTCTTAATTATAATAAAAACAAAAAATGCACCTTAGTAATTATTGATCTAAAATCTTTGAAATCTAAAGGTCGAATGATTAAACTGACTCAGAATTTTCTTCCGTACATAAATAATCCATATTTGCAAAAGAAAGAAATTGAAAAAAAAAAGAATCTCCAAATTAGAAGAGAAATATATACATGGAAGATTTTCCTTCCGGCCGGGACTCGAACCCAGTACCACGCGCTTGGAACCCAACGGTCTAGCCATTAGGCTATCGGAGCTCTGTCGATGGAAGTCTTAAATATACTAAAAACAAAAAATGCACCTTGGTAATTATTGATTCAAACACTTTGAAATTTACAGGTCGAATAATTAAACTGACTCAGAATTTTTCTCCCTACATAAATAATCAATATTCGCAAAAGAGAAAAATTAAAAAAAAAAGAAGAAGAAATTTCAAATTAGAAACTAAAAGTATACATTGAAGATTTTCGTTCAGGCTGGGACTCGAACCCAGGGCCACTCGCTTGGAAGCCTAACACTCTAGCCATTAGTCTATGGGAGCTCTGTCGGTGGAAGTTTTAAATATAATAAAAACAAAAAATGCACCTTGGTAATTGTTTATTTAAACACTTTGAAATCTTTGTGTCGAAAAATTAAACTGACTCAGAATTTTCTTCCCTACATAAATAATCAATAATTGCAAAGGAAAGAAATTGAAAAAAAAAGAATTTTCAAATTAGAAAAGAAATATATACATTGAAGATATTCGTTTCGGCTGGGACTCGAACCCAGGCCACTCGCTTGGAAGACCAGCGGTCTAGCCATTAGGCTATCGGAGTTCTGTCGAGCGGAGTCTTACTGCCTGACTGACAGACTGACTCACTGACTGACTGACTGACTCACTGACTGACCGAGACTGACTGACTAACTGCCTGACTGACTGAGACTGGACTGACTGACTGACTGACTGACTGACTGACTAACTGACTGACTGAGACTGACTGACTGACTGCTTGACTCTCTGACTGGCTATTTCACTGACTGACTGAATGACTAAATGACTGACTGACACTGACTGACTGACTGCTTGACTACCTGACTGACTGCTTGACTGACTAACTGACTGGACAGGACTGACCGACTGACTGACTGACAGACTGACTGAATAAGGATGACTGACAGACTGACTGAATAAGGCTGACTGACCTACTGCTGACAGACTGACTGAATAAGGCTGACCGACTGACTGACTGCCTGACTGACTGACTGACTGACTGACTGAGACTGGACTGGACTGACTGACTGACTGACTGAGACTGACTGACTGCTTTAGTGACTAACTGACTGCACAGGACTGACCGACTGACTGACTGACTGACTGCCTGACTGACTGACTGACTGAATGACTGACTGACTGAGACTAAATGACTGACTGCTTGACTGACTGGCTGAAGGACTAACTGACTGACTGAGTGACTGACTGACTGGACTGACTGACTGAGACTGAATGACTGAGTGCTTGACTGATTGACTGTCAGACTGACTGACTGACTTCGCAAAAGGGAAAAATAAAAAAAAAAAAATTATAAAAAAATTTTTGCATTTAAGATTTCCTTTCCGGCCGGGACTCGAACCCAGTACCACGCGCTAGGAACCCAACGGTCTAGCCATTAGGCTATCGGAGCTCTGTCGATGGAAGTCTTAAATATAATAAAAACAAAAAATGCACCTTATTAATTATTGATTCAAACACTTTGAAATTTACAGGTAGAATAATTAAACTGACTCAGAATTTTTCTCCCTACATAAATAATCAGTATTCGCAAAAGAGAAAAATTTAAAAAAAAAGAAGAAGAAATTTCAAATTAGAAACTATAAGTATACATTGAAGATTTTCGTTCAGGCTGGGACTCGAACACAGGGCCACTCGCTTGGAAGCCTAACACTCTAGCCATTAGTCTATGGGAGCTCTGTCGTTGGGAGTTTTAAATATAATAAAAACAAAAAATGCACCTTGGTAATTGTTTATTTAAACACTTTGAAATCTTCGTGTCGAAAAATTAAACTGACTCAGAATTTTCTTCCCTACATAAATAATCAATAATTGCAAAGGAAAGAAATTGAAAAAAAAAGAATTTTCAAATTAGAAAAGAAATATATACATTGAAGATATTCGTTTCGGCTGGGACTCGAACCCAGGCCACTCGCTTGGAAGACCAGCGGTCTAGCCATTAGGCTATCGGAGTTCTGTCGAGCGGAGTCTTACTGCCTGACTGACAGACTGACTCACTGACTGACTGATACTGACTGACTGACTCACTGACTGACCGAGACTGACTGACTAACTGCCTGACTGACTGAGACTGGACTGACTGACTGACTGACTGACTGACTGACTAACTGACTGACTGAGACTGACTGACTGACTGCTTGACTCTCTGACTGGCTATTTCACTGACTGACTGAATGACTAAATGACTGACTGACACTGACTGACTGACTGCTTGACTACCTGACTGACTGCTTGACTAACTAACTGACTGGACAGGACTGACCGACTGACTGACTGACAGACTGACTGAATAAGGATGACTGACAGACTGACTGAATAAGGCTGACTGACTGACTGACAGACTGACTGAATAAGGCTGACCGACTGACTGACTGCCTGACTGACTGACTGACTGAATGACTGACAGACTGACTGAATAAGGCTGACTGACTGACTGACTGAATGACTGACTGACTGACTGACCGAGACTGACTGACTGACTGACTGAGACTGGACTTGACTGACTGACTGACTGACTGACTGAGACTGACTGACTGCTTTAGTGACTAACTGACTGCACAGGACTGACCGACTGACTGACTGACTGACTGCCTGACTGACTGACTGACTGAATGACTGACTGACTGAGACTAAATGACTGACTGCTTGACTGACTGGCTGAAGGGCTAACTGACTGACTGAGTGACTGACAGACTGGACTGACTGACTGAGACTGAATGACTGAGTGCTTGACTGATTGACTGTCAGACTGACTGACTGACTTCGCAAAAGGGAAAAATAAAAAAAAAAATTATAAAATTAGAAAAAAAATTTTGCATTTAAGATTTCCTTTCCGGCCGGGACTCGAACCCAGTACCACGCGCTAGGAACCCAACGGTCTAGCCATTAGGCTATCGGAGCTCTGTCGATGGAAGTCTTAAATATAATAAAAACAAAAAATGCACCTTGGTAATTATTGATTCAAACACTTTGAAATTTACAGGTCGAATAATTAAACTGACTCAGAATTTTTCTCCCTACATAAATAATCAATATTCGCAAAAGAGAAAAATTTAAAAATAAAAGAAGAAGAAATTTCAAATTAAAAACTAAAAGTATACATTGAAGATTTTCGTTCAGGCTGGGACTCGAACCCAGGGCCACTCGCTTGGAAGCCTAACACTCTAGCCATTAGTCTATGAGAGCTCTGTCGGTGGGAGTTTTAAATATAATAAAAACAAAAAATGCACCTTGGTAATTGTTTATTTAAACACTTTGAAATCTTCGTGTCGAAAAATTAAACTGACTCAGAATTTTCTTCCCTACATAAATAATCAATAATTGCAAGGGAAAGAAATTGAAAAAAAAAAGAATTTTCAAATTAGAAAAGAAATATATACCTTGAAGATATTCGCTCCGGCTGGGACTCGAACCCAGGCCACTCGCTTGGAAGACCAGCGGTCTAGCCATTAGGCTATCGGAGTTCGGTCGAGCGGAGTCTTACTGCCTGACTGATACTGCCTGACTGACAGACTGACTCACTGACTGACTGATACTGACTGACTGACTCACTGACTGACCGAGACTGACTGACTAACTGCCTGACTGACTGAGACTGGACTGACTGACTGATTGACTGACTGACTGACTAACTGACTGAATGAGACTGACTGACTGACTGCTTGACTCTCTGACTGGCTATTTCACTGACTGACTGAATGACTAAATGACTGACTGACACTGACTGACTGACTGCTTGACTACCTGACTGACTGCTTGACTGACTAACTGACTGGACAGGACTGACCGACTGACTGACTGACAGACTGACTGAATAAGGATGACTGACAGACTGACTGAATAAGGCTGACTGACTGACTGACTGACAGACTGACTGAATAAGGCTGACCGACTGACTGACTGCCTGACTGACTGACTGACTGAATGACTGACTGACTGACTGACCGAGACTGACTGACTGACTGACTGAGACTGGACTGGACTGACTGACTGACTGACTGACTGAGACTGACTGACTGCTTTAGTGACTAACTGACTGCACAGGACTGACCGACTGACTGACTGACTGACTGCCTGACTGACTGACTGACTGAATGACTGACTGACTGAGACTAAATGACTGACTGCTTGACTGACTGGCTGAAGGACTAACTGACTGACTGAGTGACTGACTGACTGGACTGACTGACTGAGACTGAATGACTGAGTGCTTGACTGATTGACTGTCAGACTGACTGACTGACTTCGCAAAAGGGAAAAATAAAAAAAAAAGAATTTAAAAATTAGAAAAAAATATTTGCATTTAAGATTTCCTTTCCGGCCGGGACTCGAACCCAGTACCACGCGCTAGGAACCCAACGGTCTAGCCATTAGGCTATCGGAGCTCTGTCGATGGAAGTCTTAAATATAATAAAAACAAAAAATGCACCTTGGTAATTATTGATTCAAACACTTTGAAATTTACAGGTCGAATAATTAAACTGACTCAGAATTTTTCTCCCTACATAAATAATCAATATTCGCAAAAGAGAAAAATTAAAAAAAAAAGAAGAAGAAATTTCAAATTAGAAACTAAAAGTATACATTGAAGATTTTCGTTCAGGCTGGGACTCGAACCCAGGGCCACTCGCTTGGAAGCCTAACACTCTAGCCATTAGTCTATGGGAGCTGTGTCGGTGGGAGTTTTAAATATAATAAAAACAAAAAATGCACCTTGGTAATTGTTTATTTAAACACTTTGAAATCTTCGTGTCGAAAAATTAAACTGACTCAGAATTTTCTTCCCTACATAAATAATCAATTATTGCAAAGGAAAGAAATTGAAAAAAAAAAGAATTTTCAAATTAGAAAAGAAATATATACATTGAAGATATTCGCTCCGGCTGGGACTCGAACCCAGGCCACTCGCTTGGAAGACCAGCGGTCTAGCCATTAGGCTATCGGAGTTCTGTCGAGCGGAGTCTTACTGCCTGACTGATACTGCCTGACTGACAGACTGACTCACTGACTGACTGATACTGACTGACTGACTCACTGACTGACCGAGACTGACTGACTAACTGCCTGACTGACTGAGACTGGACTGACTGACTGACTGACTGACTGACTGACTAACTGACTGACTGAGACTGACTGACTGCTTGACTCTCTGACTGGCTATTTCACTGACTGACTGAATGACTAAATGACTGACTGACACTGACTGACTGACTGCTTGACTACCTGACTGACTGCTTGACTGACTAACTGACTGGACAGGACTGACCGACTGACTGACTGACAGACTGACTGAATAAGGATGACTGACAGACTGACTGAATAAGGCTGACTGACTGACTGACTGACAGACTGACTGAATAAGGCTGACCGACTGACTGACTGCCTGACTGACTGACTGACTGAATGACTGACTGACTGACTGACCGAGACTGACTGACTGACTGACTGAGACTGGACTGGACTGACTGACTGACTGACTGACTGAGACTGACTGACTGCTTTAGTGACTAACTGACTGCACAGGACTGACCGACTGACTGACTGACTGACTGCCTGACTGACTGACTGACTGACTGACTGAGACTAAATGACTGACTGCTTGACTGACTGGCTGAAGGACTAACTGACTGACTGAGTGACTGACTGACTGGACTGACTGACTGAGACTGAATGACTGAGTGCTTGACTGATTGACTGTCAGACTGACTGACTGACTTCGCAAAAGGGAAAAATAAAAAAAAAAGAATTTAAAAATTAGAAAAAAATATTTGCATTTAAGATTTCCTTTCCGGCCGGGACTCGAACCCAGTACCACGCGCTAGGAACCCAACGGTCTAGCCATTAGGCTATCGGAGCTCTGTCGATGGAAGTCTTAAATATAATAAAAACAAAAAATGCACCTTGGTAATTATTGATTCAAACACTTTGAAATTTACAGGTCGAATAATTAAACTGACTCAGAATTTTTCTCCCTACATAAATAATCAATATTCGCAAAAGAGAAAAATTAAAAAAAAAAGAAGAAGAAATTTCAAATTAGAAACTAAAAGTATACATTGAAGATTTTCGTTTAGGCTGGGACTCGAACCCAGGGCCACTCGCTTGGAAGCCTAACACTCTAGCCATTAGTCTATGGGAGCTGTGTCGGTGGGAGTTTTAAATATAATAAAAACAAAAAATGCACCTTGGTAATTGTTTATTTAAACACTTTGAAATCTTCGTGTCGAAAAATTAAACTGACTCAGAATTTTCTTCCCTACATAAATAATCAATTATTGCAAAGGAAAGAAATTGAAAAAAAAAAGAATTTTCAAATTAGAAAAGAAATATATACATTGAAGATATTCGCTCCGGCTGGGACTCGAACCCAGGCCACTCGCTTGGAAGACCAGCGGTCTAGCCATTAGGCTATCGGAGTTCTGTCGAGCGGAGTCTTACTGCCTGACTGATACTGCCTGACTGACAGACTGACTCACTGACTGACTGATACTGACTGACTGACTCACTGACTGACCGAGACTGACTGACTAACTGCCTGACTGACTGAGACTGGACTGACTGACTGACTGACTGACTGACTGACTAACTGACTGACTGAGACTGACTGACTGCTTGACTCTCTGACTGGCTATTTCACTGACTGACTGAATGACTAAATGACTGACTGACACTGACTGACTGACTGCTTGACTACCTGACTGACTGCTTGACTGACTAACTGACTGGACAGGACTGACCGACTGACTGACTGACAGACTGACTGAATAAGGATGACTGACAGACTGACTGAATAAGGCTGACTGACTGACTGACTGACAGACTGACTGAATAAGGCTGACCGACTGACTGACTGCCTGACTGACTGACTGACTGAATGACTGACTGACTGACTGACCGAGACTGACTGACTGACTGACTGAGACTGGACTGGACTGACTGACTGACTGACTGACTGAGACTGACTGACTGCTTTAGTGACTAACTGACTGCACAGGACTGACCGACTGACTGACTGACTGACTGCCTGACTGACTGACTGACTGAATGACTGACTGACTGAGACTAAATGACTGACTGCTTGACTGACTGGCTGAAGGACTAACTGACTGACTGAGTGACTGACTGACTGGACTGACTGACTGAGACTGAATGACTGAGTGCTTGACTGATTGACTGTCAGACTGACTGACTGACTTCGCAAAAGGGAAAAATAAAAAAAAAAGAATTTAAAAATTAGAAAAAAATATTTGCATTTAAGATTTCCTTTCCGGCCGGGACTCGAACCCAGTACCACGCGCTAGGAACCCAACGGTCTAGCCATTAGGCTATCGGAGCTCTGTCGATGGAAGTCTTAAATATAATAAAAACAAAAAATGCACCTTGGTAATTATTGATTCAAACACTTTGAAATTTACAGGTCGAATAATTAAACTGACTCAGAATTTTTCTCCCTACATAAATAATCAATATTCGCAAAAGAGAAAAATTAAAAAAAAAAGAAGAAGAAATTTCAAATTAGAAACTAAAAGTATACATTGAAGATTTTCGTTCAGGCTGGGACTCGAACCCAGGGCCACTCGCTTGGAAGCCTAACACTCTAGCCATTAGTCTATGGGAGCTGTGTCGGTGGGAGTTTTAAATATAATAAAAACAAAAAATGCACCTTGGTAATTGTTTATTTAAACACTTTGAAATCTTCGTGTCGAAAAATTAAACTGACTCAGAATTTTCTTCCCTACATAAATAATCAATTATTGCAAAGGAAAGAAATTGAAAAAAAAAAGAATTTTCAAATTAGAAAAGAAATATATACATTGAAGATATTCGCTCCGGCTGGGACTCGAACCCAGGCCACTCGCTTGGAAGACCAGCGGTCTAGCCATTAGGCTATCGGAGTTCTGTCGAGCGGAGTCTTACTGCCTGACTGATACTGCCTGACTGACAGACTGACTCACTGACTGACTGATACTGACTGACTGACTCACTGACTGACCGAGACTGACTGACTAACTGCCTGACTGACTGAGACTGGACTGACTGACTGACTGACTGACTGACTGACTAACTGACTGACTGAGACTGACTGACTGCTTGACTCTCTGACTGGCTATTTCACTGACTGACTGAATGACTAAATGACTGACTGACACTGACTGACTGACTGCTTGACTACCTGACTGACTGCTTGACTGACTAACTGACTGGACAGGACTGACCGACTGACTGACTGACAGACTGACTGAATAAGGATGACTGACAGACTGACTGAATAAGGCTGACTGACTGACTGACTGACAGACTGACTGAATAAGGCTGACCGACTGACTGACTGCCTGACTGACTGACTGACTGAATGACTGACTGACTGACTGACCGAGACTGACTGACTGACTGACTGAGACTGGACTGGACTGACTGACTGACTGACTGACTGAGACTGACTGACTGCTTTAGTGACTAACTGACTGCACAGGACTGACCGACTGACTGACTGACTGACTGCCTGACTGACTGACTGACTGACTGACTGAGACTAAATGACTGACTGCTTGACTGACTGGCTGAAGGACTAACTGACTGACTGAGTGACTGACTGACTGGACTGACTGACTGAGACTGAATGACTGAGTGCTTGACTGATTGACTGTCAGACTGACTGACTGACTTCGCAAAAGGGAAAAATAAAAAAAAAAGAATTTAAAAATTAGAAAAAAATATTTGCATTTAAGATTTCCTTTCCGGCCGGGACTCGAACCCAGTACCACGCGCTAGGAACCCAACGGTCTAGCCATTAGGCTATCGGAGCTCTGTCGATGGAAGTCTTAAATATAATAAAAACAAAAAATGCACCTTGGTAATTATTGATTCAAACACTTTGAAATTTACAGGTCGAATAATTAAACTGACTCAGAATTTTTCTCCCTACATAAATAATCAATATTCGCAAAAGAGAAAAATTAAAAAAAAAAGAAGAAGAAATTTCAAATTAGAAACTAAAAGTATACATTGAAGATTTTCGTTTAGGCTGGGACTCGAACCCAGGGCCACTCGCTTGGAAGCCTAACACTCTAGCCATTAGTCTATGGGAGCTGTGTCGGTGGGAGTTTTAAATATAATAAAAACAAAAAATGCACCTTGGTAATTGTTTATTTAAACACTTTGAAATCTTCGTGTCGAAAAATTAAACTGACTCAGAATTTTCTTCCCTACATAAATAATCAATTATTGCAAAGGAAAGAAATTGAAAAAAAAAAGAATTTTCAAATTAGAAAAGAAATATATACATTGAAGATATTCGCTCCGGCTGGGACTCGAACCCAGGCCACTCGCTTGGAAGACCAGCGGTCTAGCCATTAGGCTATCGGAGTTCTGTCGAGCGGAGTCTTACTGCCTGACTGATACTGCCTGACTGACAGACTGACTCACTGACTGACTGATACTGACTGACTGACTCACTGACTGACCGAGACTGACTGACTAACTGCCTGACTGACTGAGACTGGACTGACTGACTGACTGACTGACTGACTGACTAACTGACTGACTGAGACTGACTGACTGCTTGACTCTCTGACTGGCTATTTCACTGACTGACTGAATGACTAAATGACTGACTGACACTGACTGACTGACTGCTTGACTACCTGACTGACTGCTTGACTGACTAACTGACTGGACAGGACTGACCGACTGACTGACTGACAGACTGACTGAATAAGGATGACTGACAGACTGACTGAATAAGGCTGACTGACTGACTGACTGACAGACTGACTGAATAAGGCTGACCGACTGACTGACTGCCTGACTGACTGACTGACTGAATGACTGACTGACTGACTGGCCGAGACTGACTGACTGACTGCTTGACTCTCTGACTGGCTATTTCACTGACTGAGTGAATGACTAAATGACTGACTGACACTGACTGACTGACTGCTTGACTACCTGACTGACTGCTTGACTGACTAACTGACTGGACAGGACTGACCGACTGACTGACTGACAGACTGACTGAATAAGGATGACTGACAGACTGACTGAATAAGGCTGACTGACTGACGGACTGACAGACTGACTGAATAAGGCTGACCGACTGACTGACTGCCTGACTGACTGACTGACTGAATGACTGACTGACTGACTGACCGAGACTGACTGACTGACTGACTGAGACTGGACTGGACTGACTGACTGACTGACTGACTGAGACTGACTGACTGCTTTAGTGACTAACTGACTGCACAGGACTGACCGACTGACTGACTGACTGACTGCCTGACTGACTGACTGACTGAATGACTGACTGACTGACTGACCGAGACTGACTGACTGACTGACTGAGACTGGACTGGACTGACTGACTGACTGACTGACTGACTGACTGCTTTAGTGACTAACTGACTGCACAGGACTGACCGACTGACTGACTGACTGACTGCCTGACTGACTGACTGACTGAATGACTGACTGACTGAGACTAAATGACTGACTGCTTGACTGACTGGCTGAAGGACTAACTGACTGACTGACTGGACTGACTGACTGAGACTGAATGACTGAGTGCTTGACTGATTGACTGTCAGACTGACTGACTGACTTCGCAAAAGGGAAAAATAAAAAAAAAAGAATTATAAAATTAGAAACCAATATTTGCATTTAAGATTTCCTTTCCGGCCGGGACTCGAACCCAGTACCACGCGCTAGGAACCCAACGGTCTAGCCATTAGGCTATCGGAGCTCTGTCGATGGAAGTCTTAAATATAATAAAAACAAAAAATGCACCTTGGTAATTATTGATTCAAACACTTTGAAATTTACAGGTCGAATAATTAAACTGACTCAGAATTTTTCTCCCTACATAAATAATCAATATTCGCAAAAGAAAAAAATTAAAAAAAAAAGAAGAAGAAATTTCAAATTAGAAACTAAAAGTATACATTGAAGATTTTCGTTCAGACTGGGACTCGAACCCAGGGCCACTCGCTTGGAAGCCAAACACTCTAGCCATTAGTCTATGGGAGCTCTGTCGGTGGGAGTTTTAAATATAATAAAAACAAAAAATGCACCTTGGTAATTGTTTATTTAAACACTTTGAAATCTTCGTGTCGAAAAATTAAACTGACTCAGAATTTTCTTCCCTACATAAATAATCAATAATTGCAAAGGAAAGAAATTGAAAAAAAAAGAATTTTCAAATTAGAAAAGAAATATATACATTGAAGATATTCGCTCCGGCTGGGACTCGAACCCAGGCCACTCGCTTGGAAGACCAGCGGTCTAGCCATTAGGCTATCGGAGTTCTGTCGAGCGGAGTCTTACTGCCTAACTGATACTGCCTGACTGACAGACTGACTCACTGACTGACTGATACTGACTGACTGACTCACTGACTGACCGAGACTGACTGACTAACTGCCTGACTGACTGAGACTGGACTGACTGACTGACTGACTGACTGACTGACTAACTGACTGACTGAGACTGACTGACTGACTGCTTGACTACCTGACTGACTGCTTGACTTGCAAACTGACTGGACAGGACTGACCGACTGACTGACTGACAGACTGACTGAATAAGGCTGACTGACTGACTGACTGACAGACTGACTGAATAAGGCTGACCGACTGACTGACTGAATAAGGCTGACTGACTGACTGACTGACAGACTGACTGAATAAGGCTGACCGACTGACTGACTGCCTGACTGACTGACTGACTGAATGACTGACTGACTGACTGACCGAGACTGACTGACTGACTGACTGAAACTGGACTGGACTGACTGACTGACTGACTGACTGAGACTGACTGACTGCTTTAGTGACTAACTGACTGCACAGGACTGACCGACTGACTGACTGACTGACTGCCTGACTGACTGACTGACTGAATGACTGACTGACTGAGACTAAATGACTGACTACTTGACTGACTGGCTGAAGGACTAACTGACTGACTGACTGGACTGACTGACTGAGACTGAATGACTGAGTGCTTGACTGATTGACTGTCAGACTGACTGACTGACTTCGCAAAAGGGAAAAATAAAAAAAAAAGAATTATAAAATTAGAAAAAAATATTTGCATTTAAGATTTCCTTTCCGGCCGGGACTCGAACCCAGTACCACGCGCTAGGAACCCAACGGTCTAGCCATTAGGCTATCGGAGCTCTGTCGATGGAAGTCTTAAATATAATAAAAACAAAAAATGCACCTTGGTAATTATTGATTCAAACACTTTGAAATTTACAGGTCGAATAATTAAACTGACTCAGAATTTTTCTCCCTACATAAATAATCAATATTCGCAAAAGAGAAAAATTAAAAAAAAAAGAAGAAGAAATTTCAAATTAGAAACTAAAAGTATACATTGAAGATTTTCGTTCAGGCTGGGACTCGAACCCAGGGCCACTCGCTTGGAAGCCTAACACTCTAGCCATTAGTCTATGGGAGCTCTGTCGGTGGGAGTTTTAAATATAATAAAAACAAAAAATGCACCTTGGTAATTGTTTATTTAAACACTTTGAAATCTTCGTGTCGAAAAATTAAACTGACTCAGAATTTTCTTCCCTACATAAATAATCAATAATTGCAAAGGAAAGAAATTGAAAAAAAAAGAATTTTCAAATTAGAAAAGAAATATATACATTGAAGATATTCGCTCCGGCTGGGACTCGAACCCAGGCCACTCGCTTGGAAGGCCAGCGGTCTAGCCATTAGGCTATCGAAGTTCTGTCGAGCGGAGTCTTACTGCCTGACTGATACTGCCTGACTGACAGACTGACTCACTGACTGACTGATACTGACTGACTGACTCACTGACTGACCGAGACTGACTGACTAACTGCCTGACTGACTGATACTGGACTGACTGACTGACTGACTGACTGACTGACTAACTGACTGACTGAGACTGACTGACTGACTGCTTGACTACCTGACTGACTGCTTGACTTGCAAACTGA